>NW_026294625.1:0-17500 GCF_026119805.1 Tympanuchus pallidicinctus | reverse complement strand
AGAATGGGGGGAGAATGGGGAGAATGGGGGAGAATGGGGGAGAATGGGGGAGAATGGGGAGAATGGGGAGAATGGGGGAGAATGGGGGGAGAATGGGGAGAATGGGGGAGAATGGGGAGAATGGGGAGAATGGGGAGAATGGGGGAGAATGGGGGAGAATGGGGGAGAATGGGGAGAATGGGGGAGAATGGGGGAGAATGGGGAGAATGGGGAGAATGGGGAGAATGGGGGAGAATGGGGGGAGAATGGGGAGAATGGGGAGAATGGGGAGAATGGGGGAGAATGGGGGAGAATGGGGGGAGAATGGGGAGAATGGGGAGAATGGGGGAGAATGGGGGAGAATGGGGAGAATGGGGAGAATGGGGAGAATGGGGAGAATGGGGAGAATGGGGGAGAATGGGGAGAATGGGGAGAATGGGGAGAATGGGGGAGAATGGGGGAGAATGGGGGGAGAATGGGGAGAATGGGGGAGAATGGGGGAGAATGGGGAGAATGGGGGAGAATGGGGAGAATGGGGAGAATGGGGGAGAATGGGGGGAGAATGGGGAGAATGGGGAGAATGGGGGGAGAATGGGGAGAATGGGGGGAGAATGGGGAGAATGGGGAGAATGGGGAGAATGGGGAGAACGGGGAGAATGGGGGAGAATGGGGGGAGAATGGGGAGAATGGGGAGAATGGGGGGAGAATGGGGAGAATGGGGGAGAATGGGGAGAATGGGGAGAACGGGGGAGAATGGGGGGAGAATGGGGAGAATGGGGAGAATGGGGGGAGAATGGGGCAGAATGGGGGAGAATGGGGAGAATGGGGGGAGGATGGGGGAGAACGGGGAGAAAGGGGAGAATGGGGGAGAATGGGGAGAATGGGGGAGAATGGGGGAGAATGGGGGAGAATGGGGAGAATGGGGAGAATGGGGGAGAATGGGGGAGAATGGGGGAGAATGGGGAGAATGGGGGAGAATGGGGGAGAATGGGGGAGAATGAGGGAGAATGGGGGGAGAATGGGGGAGAATGGGGAGAATGGGGGAGAATGGGGAGAATGGGGGGAGGATGGGGGAGAACGGGGAGAAAGGGGAGAATGGGGGAGAATGGGGGGAGTATGGGTGAGAATGGGGAGAATGGGGGAGAATGGGGGAGAATGGGGGAGAATGGGGAGAATGGGGAGAATGGGGGAGAATGGGGGAGAATGGGGGAGAATGGGGAGAATGGGGGAGAATGGGGGAGAATGGGGAGAATGGGGAGAATGGGGAGAATGGGGGGAGAATGGGGGAGAATGGGGGAGAATGGGGGGGAATGGGGGAGAATGGGGGAGAATGGGGGGAATGGGGGAGAATGGGGAGAATGGGGGAGAATGGGGGAGAATGGGGGGAATGGGGGAGAATGGGGAGAATGGGGGAGAATGGGGGAGAATGGGGGAGAATGGGGGAGAATGGGGAGAATGGGGGAGAATGGGGAGAATGGGGAGAATGGGGGAGAATGGGGGGAATGGGGGAGAATGGGGGAGAATGGGGGGAATGGGGGAGAATGGGGAGAATGGGGGAGAATGGGGAGAATGGGGAGAATGGGGGAGAATGGGGAGAATGGGGGAGAATGGGGGAGAATGGGGGAGAATGGGGGAGAATGGGGGGAATGGGGAGAATGGGGGAGAATGGGGAGAATGGGGGAGAATGGGGAGAATGGGGAGAATGGGGAGAATGGGGGAGAATGGGGAGAATGGGGAGAATGGGGGAGAATGGGGAGAATGGGGGAGAATGGGGAGAATGGGGGAGAATGGGGAGAATGGGGGAGAATGCGGGAGAATGGGGGAGAATGGGGAGAATGGGGGAGAATGGGGAGAATGGGGGAGAATGGGGAGAATGGGGGAGAATGGGGGAGAATGGGGGAGAATGGGGAGAATGGGGGAGAATGGGGGGAGAATGGGGGAGAATGGGGAGAATGGGGGAGAATGGGGGGAGAATGGGGGAGAATGGGGAGAATGGGGGAGAATGGGGGGAGAATGGGGGAGAATGGGGAGAATGGGGGAGAATGGGGAGAATGGGGGAGAATGGGGGGAGAATGGGGGTGAATGGGGACAATGGGGAGAATGGGGGAGAATGGGGGAGAATGGGGGAGAATGGGGAGAATGGGGGAGAATGGGGGGAGAATGGGGGAGAATGGGGAGAATGGGGGAGAATGGGGGAGAATGGGGGAGAATGGGGGGAAGAATGGGGGAGAATGGGGGAGAATGGGGGAGAATGGGGGAGAATGGGGAGAATGGGGGAGAATGGGGGAGAATGGGGGAAGAATGGGGGAGAATGGGGGAGAATGGGGAGAATGGGGAGAATGGGGAGAATGGGGGAGAATGGGGGAGAATGGGGGAGAATGGGGGAGAATGGGGGAGAATGGGGAGAATGGGGGAGAATGGGGGAGAATGGGGGAGAATGGGGGAGAATGGGGAGAATGGGGAGAATGGGGGAGAATGGGGGAGAATGGGGAGAATGGGGGAGAATGGGGGAGAATGGGGGAGAATGGGGGAGAATGGGGGAGAATGGGGAGAATGGGGGAGAATGGGGAGAATGGGGAGAATGGGGAGAATGGGGAGAATGGGGGAGAATGGGGAGAATGGGGGAGAATGGGGGAGAATGGGGAGAATGGGGGAGAATGGGGAGAATGGGGGAGAATGGGGAGAATGGGGAGAATGGGGGAGAATGGGGAGAATGGGGGAGAATGGGGGAGAATGGGGAGAATGGGGAGAATGGGGGGAGAATGGGGGAGAATGGGGGAGAATGGGGAGAATGGGGGAGAATGGGGGAGAATGGGGAGAATGGGGGAGAATGGGGGAGAATGGGGGAGAATGGGGAGAATGGGGGAGAATGGGGGAGAATGGGGAGAATGGGGGAGAATGGGGGAGAATGGGGGGAGAATGGGGAGAATGGGGGGGGAATGGGGGGAGAATGGGGGAGAATGGGGGAGAATGGGGGAGAATGGGGGAGAATGGGGGAGAATGGGGGAGAATGGGGAGAATGGGGAGAATGGGGGAGAATGGGGGGAGAATGGGGAGAATGGGGGGGAATGGGGGGAGAATGGGGGGAGAATGGGGGAGAATGGGGGAGAATGGGGAAGAATGGGGAGAATGGGGAGAATGGGGAGATGGGGGAGAATGGGGAGAATGGGGGAGAATGGGGGAGAATGGGGGAGAATGGGGAGAATGGGGGAGAATGGGGGGAGAATGGGGAGAATGGGGAGAATGGGGGAGAATGGGGCTGAATGGGGACAATGGGGACAATGGCACAAAATGGGGGGAGAATGGGACGTAATGGGGCAGAATGGTGGAGAGTGAGAAAGAATGGGGAGAATGGAGCAGAATGGGGGAGAGTGGGGGAGAATGGAGTCAGTGGGGTAGAATGGGACATAATGGGGCAGAATTGGGGAGAATGGGGCAGAATAGGGGGAGGTGGGAAAGAATGGGGGCAGAACGAGGAAAATGGGTAGAATGGCACAGAATGGGGCAGAATGGGGAGAATGGTGGAGAGTGGGAAAGAATGGGCAGAGTGAGGAGAATGGGGCAGAATGGGGGGAGATGGGAACAAATGGGGACAGAATGGGGAAAACGGGGAGGATGGCACAGAATGGGGCACAATGGGGAGAATGGGGGAGAAAGGGGCTGAATGGGGGAGAGTGGAAAGAATGGGGCAGAATGGGGAGAGAACGGGGCAGAATGGGAAGTATGGGGCACAATAGGGAGAATGCAAGGAGCGGTGGAGAGTGGGAAAGAATGGTGGAAGGATAGGACAGAATGGGGGGAGAATGGGGAGAATGGTGGGGAGTGGGGAAGAATGGGGATAGAATAGGGAAAATGGAGGTGAATGGGGCAGAATGGGGAGAGGATGGGGCAGAATGGGGAGAATGGGGCAAAATAGAGGAGAATGGGGAGAGTAGGGGGTAGAATGGGCACAGCAGGGCAGAATGGGGAGAATGGTGGAGGGTGGGAAAGAATCAAATGTGTCAGAATGGGGAGAAGACAGGGCAGAATGGGGCAGAATGGGGACAATGGGGCAGAAAGAGGAGAGTGGGGAAAATGGGGTAGAATGGGTCAGAATGGGGTATAATAGGACAGAATGGGGGCAGTGGAGCAGAATGCCAGGAATGGGGCAGAATGGAGGGAGAATGGTGGAGAGTGAGAAAGAATGAGAAGAATGGGGGAGAATGGAGCAGAATGGGGACAATGGGAAGAATGGAGGGAGAATGGGACATAATGGGGCAGAATGGTGGAGAGTGAGAAAGAATGAGAAGAATGGGGGAGAATGGAGCAGAATGGGGACAATGGGGCAGAATGGGGGGAGAATGGGATGTAATGGGGCGGAATGGTGGAGAGTGGGAAGGAATGGGGCAGAATAGGGCAGAATGGCACAGAATGGCACAGAATGGCACAGAATGGCACAGAATGGGGACAATGGGGCAGAATGGGGCAGGATGGGGACAGTGGGGCAGAATGGGGCAGAATGGGGCAGAACTGCGGAGAGTGGGAAAGAATGGGGCAGAATGGGGCAGGATGGGGGAGAATGGGGGAGAATGGGGACAATGGGACAGAATGGGGGGAGAATGGGACATAATGGGGCAGAATGGTGGAGAGTGGGAAAGAATAGGGCAGGAAGGGGCAGAATGGCACAGAATGGGGCAGGATGGGGACAGTGGGGCAGGATGGCACAGAATGGGGACAGTGGGGCAGAATGGGGCAGGATGGGGACAATGGAGCAGGATGGGGCAGAATGGCACAGAATGGGGACAATGGGGCAGAATGGGGCAGGATGGGGGAGGATGGGGCAGAATGGGGCAGAATGGGGCAGAATGGGGACAATGGGGCAGGATGGGGCAGGATGAGGCAGAATGGGCCAAGATGGGGACAATGGGGCAGAATGGGGCAGGATGGGGCAGAATGGGGCAGGATGGGGACAATGGGGCAGGATGGGGCAGGATGGGGACAATGGGGCAGAATGGGGCAGGATGGGGACAATGGGGCAGGATGGGGACAATGGGGCAGGATGGGGCAGGATGGGGACAATGGGGCAGGATGGGGCAGGATGGGGTCGAATGGGGCAGGATGGGGACAATGGGGCAGAATGGGGCAGAATGGGGCAGAATGGGGCAGGATGGGGACAATGGGGCAGAATGGGGCAGGATGGGGACAATGGGGCAGGATGGGGACAATGGGGCAGAATGGGGCAGGATGGGGACAATGGGGCAGGATGGGGACAATGGGGCCGAATGGGGCAGGATGGGGCAGAATGGGGCAGAGTGGGGCAGGATGGGGACAATGGGGCAGGATGGCACAGAATGGGGACAGTGGGGCAGAATGGGGCAGGATGGGGATAATGGAGCAGGATGGGGCAGGATGGGGTCGAATGGGGCAGGATGGGGACCATTGGGCAGGATGGGGCAGAATGGGGCAGAATGGGGCAGGATGGGGATAGTGGGGCAGAATGGCACAGAATGGCACAGAATGGGGACAATGGGGCTGAATGGGGCAGAATGGGGATAGTGGGGCAGGATGGGCCAGGATGGGGACAGTGGGGCAGGATGGGGCAGAGTGGGGCAGAATGGGACAGAATGGGGCAGGATGGGGACAATGGGGCAGGATGGGGACAATGGGGCAGGATGGGGCAGGATGGGGACAATGGGGCAGGATGGGGGAGGATGGGGCAGAATGGGGCAGGATGGGGACAGTGGGGCAGAATGGGGCAGAATGGGGACAATGGGGCAGAGTGGGGCCGTGTGTCCCAGCAGAGCCCCCAGCATCACCGGAGCCGTCCCCATTTATAAATAGAGTCGCTCTGCCTTCCCAGCGCGGCCATGTGGTTCTCGTTAGGGGGATTAATTGGAAATGCTTATTTTGATTCGCAAAAAAAAAAAAAAAGAAAGAAAAAAAAGGAAAAAAAAAGAAAAAAAAGAAAGAAAGAAAAAAAAAAAAAAAAAGTGATTGGATTTTTCCAGGGCATTTTGAAAGGAAAAATGTCTGAATTTAATTATCGCTCTTCCAAAAAAGCACCACGGGAACGCGGCTGGGGCCGCCTGGTGTCGGCTTCACAGCCCTCCTGGCCCCATTTCTGTGGGGTTTTGCCCCAAATTGTGGCTTGCAGCATCCTGGCCTCGTAGCGGAGGGGAGCCGAGGGGGCCTGGAGCCGCCCTGGGGTGGAGGAGGCCCAGCGCTGGACGGGTTTTGCTCCGTTCGATGGCTTTGCTTTGAGCCACACGGCTTTTCTGATGCACCCAATGTCCGCTTTTCTTTCGCGGGGAAAAACATCGTTTCCAAGTGCGTTTCTCTGGGTTTCCATTGAAAAAAAAAAGAGAGAGAAATGAGAAGCAAATGCTGTCACACGTTGGCGAAACGTGGAAAAATGTCTAGGAATCGTTGGGGCCAAATGAAAACAATTTCGTCTCTTTTTTAAGATCTCTTTTTTTTTTTGGATTTTTTCTTTTTTTTTTTCCTGAAAAGAAACTGCAGCCGCCCCCAAATGAACCCCGGGGTGCCTCCGTCGCCCGCATCTCCATCAGGAAAGCAGCCTGCAGGCTCCCCCCCAGCACCCAAAGGGCTGTGGGGTCCTATGGGGTGGGATGTCCCCCCCAGCCCCCAAAGGGACGCGGGATCCAGCAGGGAAACCGACCCCCAGACCCACAGATCCAAGTGGATTGGAGTCGATCCATTCACCAGCAGGGTTTGTGGGGCTCTTTGGGGATGCGACGCTGGGATGACGGAGCACCTTTGGGCACCCGAGAGGAGGAGGAGGAGGAGGAGGAGGAGGAGGAGGAAGGCGCGATGGCAGGAGGTGGCAGAGAAGCGGAGTCTCTGATTCCTCTGCTTCCTCTGCAACAAATCCCTCCCCAGGATACAAAGTCCACTTGTGCGGATGGCATTCCTGCCCGCAGCTGCGCGGGGCCATGGGCACACAATGCAGCCCTTGTTGCCTGGGCTCCGAGCTGGCAGCGGTTCAGGGTGGGCAGAGCTCTGAGCTCACATCGCTGCTGTTAACTCTGCCCGTCCTGAGCCGGGCTGGGAAATGGCCAGATGGGCTCAGAGAAGGATGGCAGCGGGGAAACTGAGGCACGGTGGGGTTGGGGTCCATCGTGGGGTCCTGAGTGCTTGCCGTCCCCGTCGCCTCATCCTGCTGTTGTCTTCCCTTTAGGATCGCAGCCCGACCCCTGCATTCCTGGGGACGGGCCCTGTACCCCTCCTGACCGTCCCCTCATCCCTCAGGACGGTTCCTGCATCCTTTGGGATCAATTCTGCATCCCTCAGGACCATCCCTGCCCCCTGGCACCGTTTCTGTATCGCTTGCCACCGTTCCAGCATCCCTCAGGCCTGTCCTTGCATCCCTCGAGATCATTTCTGCATCCCTTGGAACCAACCCTGCAGCCTTCGAGCCCCTCCTCACCTCCCGTGGGATCAACCCTATATCCTATGGGACCATCCCTGCATCCCTTGGGATCCTCCTCCGTATTGGAAAGACCCTGCATCCCTCCAGGGCTGTTCTTACACCCCTATAAACTCATCCCATAAACCTGTTGGGATCACACTCCTTGGAACCGTCCTATGGAACCATCCCTGCATCCCTTGGGATCACCCCTTAGGATCGTCCCTTGGGATCACCTCTACAACCCATGGGACCATCCCTAAAACCCACAGGCCCGTCCTTAAATCCCTGTGAGCCACGGCATCGTATTCGCATCCCTCCAGGCCCATCCCCTACAACCCACAGGTCCACCCCACATCCCTCAGCACCAACTCTCATCCCTTGGGATCAACCCTATGACCCACAGGCCCGTCCTTTGGGACCGCTCTGACAACCCACAGAAGCATCCATTGGGACCAACCCTGCATCCCATGGGACCATCTCTTAGGACCAGCCCTACAACCCACGGACCCTTCCTTGCGTTGCTTTGGGACCAACCCTGCATCCCACAGAACCGTCCCTACAACCCACAGGCTCACCCTTGAATCTCTTTGGATCCATCCCTACAACCCGTGGGACCGACTCCAAATCCCATGGGAGCGTCCCTGTAACCCCTTGGACCATCCCGCATCCCTTCAGGACCAACCCTGCATCCCATGGGACGATCCCTTGGGACCAACCCTATAACCTATAGATCTATTCTTGCACCCCTTCGGGACCAACTCCACATCCCGTGGGACCACCCCTATCACCTCTTGGACATCTCTCCACCCCTCTAGGACCAGCCCTATATCCCATGGGACCATTCCTATAACCCACAGGCCCATGGACCCTTCCTCACATTGCTTTGGGACCAACCCTATACCCCATGGGACCATTCCTACAACCCACAGGCCCATCCTTGAATCCCTTTGGAACCATCCCTACATCCCACCAGACCCTTGGGACCAACCCTATAACCCACGACACCAAATCCCCGCACCCCTCCAGGACCATCTCCGCACCCCCAGCCCCACACGTCGCCCCATAACGCTGTGCCAACCGCCTCCCCAGTCACCCATCCCCACATTCCCAACGCTCCTCAGCTCCCCGTGCCCCACATGTTGGGAATTCACCCCCCACCCCACGGCCCCAACCACAGCCAGAACCACCACAGCCATATTTTTCCTCTCTCACCCCAGCTGCCCGGTGCTGCTCATAAAAATAAAAAAAAAGAATGAAATATAATAATAATAAGGACATGGAAAATTCTATAACATCCCTCCGCAGATTCTTGGATTGAGGTTTTGCTAATTCAAAGCAGAGCCCGGAGGGGGGCGGGGGGAGGCGGATAAAGGCAGAATGGCAGAGCAGAAAGCGGCCCCGACCGGAGGGGATGGAATGCGTCCCGAAACGAAGCGCTCCTTGGGTTTCTGCTGGGTCCCACGGCTCGGGGGGGCTCTCGTGCCTGTCCCCATGTTGGGACGTGGCCATCTGTGCATCCGTCGGCCCCAAACCTGTGCTGGAAATCCCATATCCTCACGTCCCTCCGCACCCAGCGTGGCCCTACAGCACCCAGTGGCCCTAGGGCACGCAGTTGGTCCTGTGGCACCCAGTGGCCCCCGGTGGCATTTGGTGGCCCTATGGCACCCACCCAGAGACCCTGCAACACCCAGTGGCACAGCGACATTCGGTGGCCCTACGGCAACCTGTGGCACTCAGTGGCCACGTGGCACCCAATGGCTTGGTGGCCCTACGGCAACCTTTGGCACCACGGCACCCAGTGGCATCTGGTGGCCATGTGAGACCCGATGTCACACGATGTCACACAGTGGCACTGGGGCTCCTGGTGGCCCTGTGGCACCCAGTGGCACCATATGGCACCCGATGGCACCCAACAGCACTCAGTGGCATCCAGCGGTCCAATGGCACCCTGTGTCACCCTATGGCATCCAGTGGCACCCTGTGGCCCTATGGCACTCAGTGGCACCCAGTGGCACTCAATGACACCAAATAGCATCCAGCAGCACCCAATGGCACTCAGTGGCACCCTATGTCACCCAATGTCATCCAGCAATACCCAATGGCACCCAATGACACTCAGTGGCCCTATGGCACTCAGTGGCACCCAATGGCATCCAGTGGCCCTATGGCACTCAGTGGCACCCAATGGCATCCAGTAGCACCCTATGGCACTCAGTGGCACTCAGTGGCACTCAGTGGCATCCAATGGCACCCTATGGCACCCAATTGCACCCAATTGTACCCTATGGCACCCTATGGCACCCAGTGGCCTTATGGCATTCAGTGGCACCCTATGGCACTCAATTGCACCCAATGGCACCTTATGGCACCCAGTGGCCCTATGGCACTCAATGGCACCCTATGGCATCCAGTAGCACCTTATGGCACTCAGTGGCACCTTATGGCACTCAATGGCACGCAGTGGCATCCAGTAGCACCCTATGGCATTCAGTGGCACCCAATGGCACCTTATGGCACCTTATGGCACCCAATGGCCCTATGGCACTCAGTGGCACCCAGGGGCACCTTATGGCACCCAATGGCACACAGTGGCCCTATGGCACTCAATGGCACCCAATGGCACACAGTGGCCCTATGGCACTCAATGGCACCCAATGGCATCCAGTAGCACCTTATGGCACTCAGTGGCACCCAATGGCACCCAGTGGCCCTATGGCACTCAGTGGCACCCAATGGCACTCAGTGGCACCCAATGGCACCCAGTGGCACCCTATGGCACTCAGTGGCACCCAATGGCACCCAGTGGCCCTATGGCACTCAGTGGCACCCAATGGCATCCAGTAGCACCCTATGGCACTCAGTGGCACCCAATGGCACCCAGTGGCCCTATGGCACTCAGTGGCACCCAATGGCATCCAGTAGCACCCAATGGCACCTTATGGCACCCAATGGCACCCAGTGGCGCCCTATGGCACCCAGTGGCCCCCAGTGGCTCCATGCCGCAGTGCAATTTCGGTGTTTGCTGCACGAGGGGCTCCCGAAAATCCTAAAAAAAAAAATATCTTAAAACAAATCCTAAAAAAGTCCTAAAAAAATCCTAACAAAAAAGAAAAAAGAAAAAAAAAGGAAAAAAAATTGTTAAAAAACCTAAAAAAAAAAAAAAATCCCTCACAATTCCGAAGAAAAACGGCTTCTAAAATCCTGTAAAAGTAAAAAATCCTTTAAAAATCCCGGAAGAGAAAAAAAAAATCCTTCAAAAATGCTGAAAAATCCGCGAATTTTTTTTAGTTCCTTAAAAAATGAAATAATGCTAAAAGGAATAAAAAAAAAAATCTAAAAATCCTAAAAACAATCTTTTAAATCCTACAAAATTCCCCAAAGGGTTCCTAAAAATCTCCTCAGAGAAGAAAAATCTAAAAAAGGAATCTAAAAAAAATCCTAAAAAAAATCCTTTAAAAATCCCGGAAAAAGTCCTAAAAAATCCTTAAAATCTTTTTAAAAATCCTTTAAAAATCCTTAAAAATTCCTAAAAGAAAAAAAATCTTTAAAAAAACTCCTTTAAAAATCCCAAGAACCCTAAAAAAATCCTAAAAATATCCTAAAAAAAACCTTTAAAAATTCTTTAAAAAACCTTAAAAAAAAACCCTAAAAAAATCCTAAAAAAAAAAAAATCCTAAAAAAAGTCCTAAAAAATCTCCCCCCAAATCCCCCCAAACTTGAACCCCACCATTGATCCCAATTGAAACCCAGCCGAAACCCCAGCAGGAGCCCCATTACAAATCCCTGCGTGACCCCAACCGAACCCCAATGGAACCCCACACAAACCCCAAAGCGAACAGAAATCCCACAAAACCCCCAGATGACCCCAATACAAACCTGACGTCAACCTCGGGTGGCTCCCCATCGAAATCCCAATAGGAACCCATAGAAACAAACCCCAACGGAAGCCCCAGCCCCACAGGAACCCCAACACAACGCCCACCCAACGTCCCCCCCACGATGGGTCCCAGCGCGAATCCCAGTTGGGTTGAACCCAATGGACCCCAATGCACCACCCCACAGAAACCCCAATATGAGCCCCACTGCAAACCCCAATAGAAACAAGCAGCAGAAATCCCAAATCCCAGTGAGCTTCAACACAAATCCCGGCATGAACCCAACAGAACCCCGACAGAAATCCCACAGGGAACAGAAAGACCCAGCAGGAATCCCAATACGAACCCCAACACAAACCCTATATGAACCCCCCCCCCCCCCCCAACACAAACCCCCATAGGAACACCCACATCAACCCCAATACGAACCCAACGTCAACCCCAATACGAACTCCAGTTAAAATCCCAGTAGGAACCCGATACAAACAACAGAAACCCCAATATGGACCCCAATATGGGCCCAACAGAAATCCCAATATGAATCCCAATATGGACCCAACAGAAATCCTAATATGGACCCCAATATGGGCCCAACAGAAATCCCAATATGAACCCCAATAGAAACCCCACAGAAACCCGAATAGAACCCCAATAGAACCCCAATATGGACCCAACAGAAATCCTAATATGAACCCCAATAGAAACCCCACAGAAACCCCACAGAAACCCCCAACATGGACCCCACAGAAACCCCAATAGAACCCCAATAGAAACCCAACAGAAACCCCAATATGGACTCCAATATGGGCCCAACAAAAATCCCAATATGGACCCCACATAAACCCCAATGGAACCCAATAGAAACCCAATATAACCCAATATGGGCCCAACAGAAACCCCAATATGAATCCCAATATGGACCCAACAGAAATCCTAATATGAACCCCAATAGAAACCCAACAAAAACCCCACATAAACCCCAATAGAACCCCAATAGAAACCCCACAGAAACCCCACAGAAACCCCAACATGAACCCCAATATGGACCCCAACATGGACCCAACAGAAATCCCGATATAAACCCCAATAGAAACCCAACAGAAACCCCACAGAAACCCCAATAGAACCCCAATAGAAACCCAACAGAAACCCCAATATGGACCCCAATATGGGCCCAACAAAAATCCCAATATGGACCCCACATAAACCCCAATGGAACCCAATAGAAACCCAATAGAACCCAATATGGGCCCAACAGAAACCCCAATATGAATCCCAATATGGACCCAACAGAAATCCTAATATGAACCCCAATAGAAACCCAACAAAAACCCCACATAAACCCCAATAGAACCCCAATAGAAACCCCACAGAAACCCCAATAGAACCCCAATATGGACCCAACAGAAACCCCAATGGAACCCAATAGAACCCCAATAGAAACCCAACATAAACCCCAATATGAACCCCAATATGGGCCCAACAGAAACCCCAATATGGACCCCAACATAAATCCCAGTATAAACCCCTATATGAACCCCAATATAAATCCCAACATAAACTCAACATAAATCCCATTAGGAACCTCAACATGAACTCCAACAGAACCCCAAAACTCAACACAAACCCCAACACAAACCCCAAAACGAACCCCAATAGAAGCCCAACACAAATCCCAAGAGAAACCCCAACAGAAACTCCCATATAAATCCCAATCCCAATACAAATCCCAGTTTAAATCCCAAATGGAAACCCCACTGGAAATCCCAATACAACCCCCATGATGACCCACTCTGAATGTAGGGTCGGGTTATTTCACCCCAAATCCCCATTTTTATGCAGGAAAAGGAAAAAACAAATGTAGGAAAATAGGGATTTTTGTAAGGATTGGGGTCGGGGTGGCAGTGGGGTCAGGTGCCACCCGCCCCTATGGGCGTCCACAAAAGGGGGATTCTCCTATGGGGTACTGGGGTGGATTTGGGGTCCTGGTCCACCTCGTCCCCCCTGGGTGGGGGGAGAAGGGAGATTTAGGGAGGTGGGAAGATATGGGGTGATGGGGAGGGATTTGGGGTCCTGGGGGGGGGATTTGGGGTCCTGGAGGGGGAATTTGGGAGTGCTGAGGGGGATTTGGGGTCTTGGGTGAGGATTTTGGGGTTCCAGAGGGGGCTTTGGGATGATGGGAAGGATTTGGGGGTGCTTGGGGTGGTGTTTGGTGTCCTGTGGGAGTTCTGGGGTGCTGGGGAGGAATTTGGGGTGATGGTGGAGGTTGGACTCCGGGGGGGGGGGGGGGGGGATTTGGGGGGGATTTGGGATCCTGGGGTGGCTATGGGGTGATGGGGAGGGATTTGAGGATGCTGGGGGGGGGATTTGAAGTGGTGGAGAGGGATTTGGGGTGTCAGAGGGGGATTTGGGATTATGGGGGGGCATTTGGGGTCTTGGGGTGGATATGGGGCGATGATGAGGAAATATGGGGTGCAGGAAGAGGGTGGTTGGGGTCCTGGGTGGGGTTTTGGGGTGCTGGGGGTTTTAGGATCCTGGGAGGATTTGGTGTCCTGGGGGAGAGGGGAAGCAGGAGGGATTTGGGGTCCTGAGTGGGGATTTTGGGGTGCCAGAGGGGGATTTGGGGTGGTGGGGAGGGAATATGGGGTGCTGGGGGAGGGCATTTGGGGTCCTAGGTGGGGATTTGAGGTGATGGGGGGGGATATGGGGTGATGGGGGGGGGCAGGGGAGGATTTGGGGAGATGAGGAGGGGAATTTGGGGTCCAGTGGAAGATTTGGGGTGCTGGAAGGGGTTTGGGGCCTGGCCGGTGGGGAAGGGGGGGATATTTGGGGTCCAGGGGTGGATATGGGGTATTGGGGAGGGATTTGGTGATGCTGGGGGGGATTTGGGGTGAAGGGGAGGGATTTGGGGGCATGGGGAGGGCACACGGGGTACAGGGTGGGGGGTCCTTGGGGGGGGTCCTTGGGGGTAGGAATGGGGTTGGGGGGGGCATATGGGGATGGGGGGCACTGGGGATTGGGATCGGGGCTGGGGGGCATGGAATGGGGGGAGGGTGGGATGAGGGGGGGGTCTGTATGATGGGGTGAGTGGGGATTGGGGCTGGGAAAGGAATTGGGGTGTCTGTGGGATGGGGGTGGGATTGGGGGGTAATTGGGGACTGGGGGTAATTGGGAATTGGGGGGGGGGGGATTGGGAATGGGGGAAGGGTATGGGGTAGAGTTGTGTGTGGGATTGGGGGGCGGTCAGGGGATGGGGATGATTATGGGATGGGGGGCGTCAGAGGGATGGGGGGGTTTGTGGGATCGGGGGGGCTGTGGGATGGGATTGGGGATGGGGGGGGATGGGGGAGGGCTTGGGGGGTCGGGGCAGGGTTCTGCGAGATTGGGGGGTGGGAGTGGGGGGAGCACGGGATGGGGGGGGTCTGTGAGATGGGGGTGGGATGGGGGGGGTTTGAAGGGAGGGAGGAGCAGGGTTCTGTGGGATTTGGGGGTGGGATTGTGGGGGGGGGAGCAGGGGATGGGATGGGGGGGTCCGTGGGGTGGGATTGGGGGGCAGAGGATGGGGATGAGTGTGGGATGGGAGGCGTCTGTGGGACGGGGGGGGTGGGATTGGGGATGGATGTGGGGTTGGGGGAGGGGGAGGGGCTGTGTGGGGTTGGGGGGGGGGAGAGCATGGGATGGGGGGTCTGTGGGATGGAGGGGGGGTAACGGTGCGGAGCGGGGACCGAAGGTTCTAAAGGATTCTGATGGGATGGGGGTCCGCGGGATCGGGGCGGGGTGGGGGATGGGGGCGGCGCGGGGTTACGCCGCAGCTCCTCCCGCAGCGCCGCAGGGCGGGGCGGACAGCCGCGCTCCTCCCGCTCTGCGGTAACTGCGCGCGGGCCGCGCCCCCCCCACCCACCCCCCCCCCCCGCACCGCGGCGGGCAGCGACGGGGGCGGAGGAGGAGGAGGAGGAGGAGGAGGAGGAGGAGGAGGAGGAAGGCCGGGGGCGGCCCCGCAGCGCCGCAGCCCGGGGCGAGGGGGAGGAGGAAGAGGCGGCGGTGCCATGGGGCTGCGGGGAGGAGCGGAGCGGGGCGCGGGGCTTGCGCGGGGGGCGGGGGGGGGCGGCGGCCGCCAGGGGGGGGGTTTGACGGGCGCGGCGCCCATCGCTCGGCTCGGGCTTTTTTTTTTTTTTTTTTTTTTTTTTTTAAGAGATTTATTAATTATTTTTTTTTTTTAATTTTTATTTTTAATTATTTTATTTTTTCTGTTTTTTTTCTTTTTTTCCCGTTTTTCCCCCCTCCCTTTTTTTTTTTCCCCCCTTTCTTTAATTATTTTCCCCTTCGTTTTTCTCTCCCTCCCTTTAATTATTTTTCCTCCCATTATCGCCGTCTCCCTCCTTTTTAATCCTCGCTTTAAAATTTTTTTTTCTTTATCCTTTTTAATTTTTTCACTCTTTTTCCCCTTTTCCCCCCCTTTCATTTTCCCATTTCCACCCCCGTTATTTCTCTATTTCCCCCGCTTGATTATTTCACCTTATTTCACCTTATTTCCCAACACCATTTTACCCTATCACCCCCCCCTCCAATTTTCCACCCCTTTCCCACTTTATTTCTTTCATCCTTCCTCACTTTCTCCCTCCCGCTCCACCTCCCCCCCCCGTTCCATTCCATCCCTTTTATATTATTCCATTTCACCCTTTTTCCTTGCCCCGTTTTCCCCCGTTTCCCATCACCCCATTGACCAACGCACAACCCCTCACCCCATCTCCCCCCTTTCCCCCCCCCCCTGCTGACCGCTCACCGAGGACGCCGCCCCCCCTTCCCCCCCCCCCCAAATTGAGGCGGAGCTTTTTACGACCAACGTGATTTTGTAATATTTTTTTTTTTAATTTTTTTTTTTTTTTTTTTTCCTGCCAACATTTTTCTACATTATTTTTTTTTCCCCCCCCCCCCCTCCCGGTGGCCAAACCCACGTCGTAGCCCCAAATTCCCCCCCCCAAAATACGCCAAAAAAAAAAAAAAAAAAAAAAAAAAAAAAAAAAAAAGCAAACCAAAAAAGCAAAGCAAACCAACCCCAAAGCAACAAACCAACAGCCGCCCCCCCCGCCCAGCAGCGCTCGGGACCCGTTCATTGCAGTGGCCATGTAGGTCCCGGTCCCGGGGCACTTTCATTTTCTCTTTCCTCCCCCCCCCCCCCCCCCTCCTCCCGCAGCGCGTGTGCGTGCGTTACGCGGAACCCCACGAGCAAAAGTTGGGGGGGGGGTCGGAAAGGGGGGGGGGTTGGAGGATGGGATTTGGGGGGGGGGGGGGGGGGGGGATGGAGGGGGGGCGGCTGTTCTGCCTCGCACCGCGCAGCACCGCGGTTTTTTTTTATGGGGGGGGGGGGGGGGGGGAACGCGGTGCGCGGGGGGGGGCGCGGCTGCGGAGGGTGAAAATGGCCGCGGGGAGGGGGCGGGGAGGGCGGCGGCGCTTTGAACTTGGAGGGGTCGGGAATGGGGGGGGGGGGGATAAGGAGAGCGCAGCCCCCCCGCGCCCTGTGCACCCCCATCCCCAACCCCCTTCCCCGGTTAAAAGAAAACGCGCGTGGATGCGGACGCGTCGTGGATGGTTGGGGGGGGAGGGGTGGAATGGAAGCGGGGGGGGGAAGTGGGGGAGGAAAAGGGGGAAATAAAGGGGAAATAACGGGGGGGGGATAAGAGAGGGGTGAAGGGGGAAAAAAGGAGTGGAGGGAAAAATGAAGGAGGAAATAAGGGGAGAAATGAAGGAGGAAACGAGGGGAGAAACGAAGGAGGGAACGGAGGGGAAAGTTGAGGAAGGAAGGGAGAGGAAAAACGCGGAGAAGAAATCGGGAGAAAAGTTGAAGGGCCTCGGGGAGGAACGAGAGCGAAAAGTTAAAAACGAAAGGGGAGAAAAAAACCCAACGCCAAAAAGGAGAAAAAAAAAAAAAAAAAAAAAAGAGAGAGGCGAAAATACAAAATAAAAACAGCGAAACGGGGGAGGAGGAGCCGCGCGGAAAGCGAAAGTTGCGGCGGTGCGCGGAGCTCCGTTCAGCCCCGCGGTGTCCGGGGGGCAGCGGGACCCCCCCGACCCCAGCGTAGGGCTGCACGGTGCGGAGCGGGGATTCCCTTCGGGTTGTTGTTGTTGTTGTTGTAACGAAGCTCGCTAATTAGGGTTCATTAGCGCCGTGCGGAATTGGGGTTGGAGCGAGAAGTTCGCGGTTTTGGAGTTCGTTCGCCGCTTTTTTTTGTTGTTTGTT
>NW_026294624.1:0-91847 GCF_026119805.1 Tympanuchus pallidicinctus | reverse complement strand
CCCCCCAATCCGCTGCGCACCGCCTCGCTGCTTGGGGAGCCTTCCTCCTCCTCCTCCTCCTCCTTTTCCTCCTCTGGATGGGATGGGGGAGCATCACATCCAACCCCCCCCCTTCCCCCCTCCCGCTGCCAAATCCCCGCGTTTCGCTCCGTCCCATGAATCGCTCCATTCATTGCGCACGGGGAAAGCAAACCGGGAAGGGAAGGAGGGTGGGATCGGGGAGAAGAGAGGGGCGGGGGGGGGTTATGGGGGGGTTCCCCGTGCCACCACGGCGCGGGGGGGTGATGCCGTCCCGTCCCCCCCCAATTCCCCGCTCCTCCCCCCCCCCCCCCCCCCCGCTTCCCCCACACCCCGCAGCGGAGGCCGCCGGGGGCTGCGTGCAGGACGGGCAGAGCTTACAGCGACAAGGACGTTTGGAAGCCGGAGCCGTGCCGGATCTGCGTGTGCGACACGGGGACCGTGCTGTGCGACGAGATCATCTGCGAGGAGCTGCGGGATTGCCCCCAGCCCCGAAATCCCCTTCGGAGAATGCTGCCCCGTCTGCCCCGCAGAGCCGCCCGCCGCCGCCCGTAATTTATTTACGCCCCCCCCCCCCCCCCCCCCCCCCCCCCCCCAATAATCACTTTAATTAATTACCCCCCCCCCCCCCCACCTTCCTGCACCGATAAATAAATTACCGTGCGCTTCTCGCCCCATGGATGGGAGGCGATCCATGGGGACGGCGGGGAAAAGGCAACTTGGGACCCCCCCCATAGAGACCCCCCCCCATAGGGACCCCCCATAGGGACCCCTCCATAAGGACCCCTCCCCATATGGCACCCCCCATAGAGACCCCTCCCCATAGGGAGCCCTCCATAGGGATCCCCCTCCATAGGGACCCCCTCCATAGGGACCCCTCCATAGGGACCCCCCTCCATAGGGAACCCCCATAGAGACCCCCCCATAGGGACCCCCCCATAGGGACCCCCCCCATAGGGACCCCTCCATAGGGACCCCCCCCAAATGGACCCCCCCATAGGGACACCCCATAGAGACCCCCTCATAGGGACCCCTCCATAGAGACCCTCCCCATAGAGACCCTCCCCATAGGGACCCCTCCATAGGGACCCCTCCATAGGGACCCCCAGCCATCTCCTCTCGCTCCCAAAAGCCTCTTTCTGACATTTTTTTGCCCCTTCTTGCCTTTTTTGGGGCCCTTTTGGGTTTTTCATCGCCCCTTTTGGCCCCTTTTCACCCCTTTTCAGAGCTCCTTTTATCGCCCTTTTTTCATCCTTATTTACCCCCCCCCTTTTGGACCCCTTTTGTCCTTTTATGACCCCTTTTTTGCCGCTTTTTACCCCATTCTCAACACTCTTCGCCCCTTTCGAGGGTTTTTCATTCCCCCTTTCCCCCCTTTTTCCCTTTTTTGCCCCATTTTTGCCCCCGTTTGGCACTTTTTTGCCATTCTGGGCTCCTTGGGGAACTTTCATGGCTCCCTTTTCCCCCCTCTGCCCATTTTATGCCATTTTTGGCCCTTTATTCTCACTTCTTCCTTCTTTTAGCCTCGTTTTTTTCCCTTTAATGCCCCCTTTTCACCCCTGTTTTCCCCTTTTTTGCCCTTTTTGTCATTTTTGGCCCATTTTGGGGCTTTTCTTCTCCCTCATTTGTTTTTTTTTGCCCCATTTTCCCATTTTTTTGCACATTTTTTGCCATTTTAGAGCCCCTCTCGTGCCTCCTGTCCCCCTTTCCCCACTCTTTGCCCCTTTTGATCTCCATTTGCCCACTTTTCTCCTATTTTGGCCATTTGCAGCCTTTTTTTTGCCCCTCTTTCCCCTTTTTTCTCCTCTTTCCCCACTTTTTGTCCTTCCCTCCTCCCCTTTTTGCTTCACTTTCCATTTTACTGTTGACTTTTCCCCCCATTTTGACCTTTTTGACCATTCCTGCTTCTTTTTTTCTGCCTTTTTACCCCTTTTTGCCCCCCCCCGTTTTTTTTTTGCCTTAATTTACCTCTTTTTGATCCCTTTCCCCCCCCTTTTTTGGCCTTTCTTACCTTTTATTCCTTTTATTCCCCTTCATTTTTGCATTCCCCCCCTTTTCCCATCCCCCCCCCCCCTTTTGCACTTTTCCCCTCCTTTTTGCCCTCTTTCCCCCCCCACTTTTGACCATTTTCTCCCCATTTCTTTCATTCTCAGGACCCCCCCCCCAATTTTCCACACCCCCATGTTGGGGGGGGGGGGGGGGGGGGTCGCAGCCTCAGGTTGGATTTAGGTTTGCTTTTCATCCCCACGGATTTGGCTGCCCCAAATCTCCCCTTATTCACCCCAACCCCATTTCCAACCCCCACGAAGGGGCGCTGACCCCATTTTTCCCACATCCCCCCCCCGCCCCCCAACCACCAATTCCCCCCCCCCCCAAAAAAAAAAACCCCAAAGTTGCCTTTTTTTAACCCTTTCCTGCCCCCCAGCCATGGAGGGGTGAAGGGTTGAGCATTTCCCCCCCCCCCTCCCCCCAACCCCAAGCGTATCCCCGCTTCCGCGTGCTTCGCTTCTGGGGGGGCCCTGAACCCCCCCAGTGCCCCCCAGTGCCCCCCAGTTTGACACCCCCCCACCCCCCCACCTCCTCTCTCTAATTTCTCATTATTTCTTTCCCTTCCCAACAGGACAACCTGGCCCTAAGGTGAGGCTGCGACCCCCCCCCCCCCCCATTTCCAACATAATCCCAAATTCAAAACCCTTTTTTGTTCGAGGGGGGGGGGGGAAGGGTAGGGACAGAATCCATGGGCACATGTATGGGATTTGGAATTGCCTCCTCTCTGGGGGGCTGTTTCACCTGCTGGGGGGGGGTTGGTCGCTTTTTTGGGGTGCGGGGGGGGGGGTTGTCAGAAATTTGGGGGTGGGCGCAAGAGGGGCGCCCCCACTCTTTCTTAACCCCCCCCCCCCCCCTCCATCTTTGCTTTGCAGGGACAGAAGGGAGAACCTGGAGATATTAAAGATGTAAGCAATGGGGAGCAGGGGGGGGGGCCCCATATGGGCTGGGGGGGGGGGGGGGTTGTTACAGCGGGGGTCTCCATCTGCCTTTCTCTCACCCTCCTATTTTTCTCTCCCTCCCCCCCCCCCCCCCCGACCCCCCCCCAAATGCAGGTTGTAGGACCCCGAGGGCCTCCTGGACCGCAGGTGGGAGCGCGTTTCCTCCGGGCGCATTGCTGGAATATTTGTGGGAGGGGGTGGGAATTTTTTTAGGGGGGGGGGTGTGGAGCTGGGGAGAGCTGACCCCCCCTCCTCCCCCCCCTCCTAGCTGATCCCCCCCCCCCCTGTCTTCCCCACCTCCTTAGGGCCCAGCAGGAGAGCAGGGACAGCGAGGGGACCGCGGTGAGAAGGGGGAGAAGGTGAGTGCACCCCCAGAACTGGGGGGGGGGGACACACACAAAGCCCACCCCCCTCCCCACCAACACAGAGCATTTTGGGGTGCAACGGTGCTGTGTTGTCGTGTCTGTCCGTTCCGTCCCCCCCCCCCCCCCCCATAGGGTGCTCCTGGCCCCCGTGGAAGGGATGGAGAACCTGGCACCCCTGGGAACCCCGGCCCCCCCGGCCCCCCTGGACCTCCTGGACCCCCTGGACTTGGTGGAGTGAGTATTGAGGGATGGAGAGGATGGGGGGGGGGGGGGGGGGCGGCATTTTGGGGTGAAAAACGGCGGTTTGAGGGCTGAGCACTTTTCTGTTTGCAGAACTTTGCGGCGCAGATGGCGGGCGGCTTCGATGAGAAGGCGGGTGGAGCGCAGATGGGCGTCATGCAGGGACCCATGGTAAAGCCTCCCCCCCCCCCCAAAGCCCCCTCCCACCCCCCAAAACCGGGGGTCCCTCCAGAATCCGAGCCCCTCACCCTCCAAAAAAACCCAAACCCAGGATTCTCATCCCTGCAGCCCCACTGTGGGACTTGGGGACCCCACAGCACTGGGGAGGGGTACCCACTGGTTTTGCAGCCTGGGGTGGGGGGGTGTGATGGTGATGACAGCCACCCTCCTCCCAACTCCCCCAGCAAACACCCCAAACCCACACCTGGGGGTCCCATAGGGGACTCTGTGCCGTCACCACCCTTTCCAGGGGGCACCCGCTGTTTTTTTTGGGGGGGAAGTGATGGTGGTGATGGCCCCCCCCAAAACAGAACAACCCAACGACACACACACGGGTATCCCATCCCCACTGTGGGATATAGGGGGCGTCTCATCCCTGCAGCCCCACTGTGGGACGTGGAGGACCTGCAGCATCATCACCACCGGGGGGGAGGAACTTCTGCTTTGGGTGGGGTGGGGGGGGGGATGATGGTGACGGCAGCCACCTCGTCCCCTCCCCCGTGGTGACATTGTCTCTCATCTCTCTCCCTACAGGGCCCCATGGGACCCCGCGGCCCCCCTGGCCCCACTGGTGCACCTGTAAGTACCCGCAGCCCCCTGTGCTCTGGGGGGGGGTCTCTGGGTGTCCCACCGCCCCCCCGATGCCAACCTCTGCCCTCTCCCCACTTTAGGGTCCCCAAGGATTTCAAGGCAACCCCGGTGAGCCCGGTGAACCCGGTGCTGCTGTGAGTGTCCCCTCCTTGTCCCCACTTCTGTCCCCTTTTATGTCTCCCCTCAACTTGGGGACACGCTTCCTGCCCCCCCCCCTCACCTCATCGTTGTCTCTCTGTCCCTTTTAGGGTCCGATGGGTCCCCGGGGACCTCCGGGACCACCTGGGAAACCCGGTGACGACGTGAGTCCCCCCATAACAGCGGTGCCCCCCATAACAGCAGTGCACTGATGTCCCCCGTTTCGAGTGCTGCTTCCTCTCCATTAAAACCCCATTATTTCCCTGCAGGGTGAGACAGGCAAACCCGGCAAATCTGGTGAACGTGGCCCCCCCGGCCCCCAGGTGAGGCAGCACTGAGCTGAAAGCTGCCCCCCATCGCTGCCCCCCAACCCTTTTTCTCCCCTCCCTCCCCATCTCAAGTTCACCCTAACCCTATTCATCCCTGCAGGGCGCTCGTGGCTTCCCTGGGACTCCTGGTCTCCCCGGAGTGAAAGGCCACCGAGTGAGTGCCCCCCACCCCACACTGCCCCCCATCACTTACATCCCACTGTGCCCCCCTCCATAACCTTGTTTCTGCTTCTCTCCTTTCCCCATCAACCAGGGTTACCCTGGTTTGGACGGTGCCAAAGGAGAGGCTGGGGCTCCCGGAGCCAAGGTGAGTGGGGGGTGACCACCTCCAGGTGTGGGGATGTGTGCCCCAACCCGGCCTCATCCTCTCTCGACCCTTTTTCTCATATAGGGTGAATCTGGTTCACCGGGTGAGAACGGCTCCCCCGGCCCTATGGTGAGTGCGGGGGGTGGGCATGAGGGAAACTGAGGCACAGAATGGGGGAGTCAGACCCCATAACCTCTGCACTGTTCCCCCTCCACCATGGCAGGGACCCCGTGGGCTGCCTGGAGAGCGAGGACGTCCCGGCCCCTCTGGTGCTGCGGTGAGTGTGACTGTGGCCCTATGGCACAGGGCTGTGGGGGGGGGGATATTGGGGTGCTGTGACCTCCCCCCATAACTGCCATCTCCCCCCAGGGTGCTCGAGGCAATGACGGCCTCCCCGGCCCTGCTGGACCCCCTGTAAGTATGGGGCTGCTTTGACTCCACACCCCAACATTCTGCTGAACCCCATAGGGGTTCTTCGGGAGCCCCCCCAGCCTGGGCAGCCCCCCCACACTATCCTGTCCCCCCAGGGACCCGTCGGCCCTGCCGGAGCTCCTGGCTTCCCTGGAGCCCCTGGTTCAAAGGTAAGGGCTGAGCAGAGAGATGCAGGTAGGATTGAGGGAGGGGAAACTGAGGCACGGTGCCCCATCTCACCCCATTTCTCTCCCCCCAGGGTGAAGCCGGCCCCACTGGCGCACGGGGTCCAGAGGGAGCCCAAGGACCCCGCGGTGAATCTGGCACCCCCGGCTCTCCTGGCCCCGCTGGCGCACCTGTAAGTGTCCCCAGTGGTGTCACAGCCCTGGGATGTCCCATCCTCGTGGCATCCCCCTCGGCTCGGGAGCTTTGAGGAGTGTGTGTGGGGGGATCTGAGCATCAGGGGGGTTATCCTGTGCTTGGGGATGGGGAAACTGAGGCACGGGGTGAGAGATGTCTCACTCTTCTTCTTTCAGGGTAACCCTGGGACTGATGGCATCCCTGGTGCCAAGGGCTCAGCGGTGAGTATGGACCAGAGTGGGAAGGAGGGAGGGGTTGGAGCAGGGGTGGAGCTGATGGGACACGTGGGAGTCATAAGGATGGTGTGAGATGGGGGGTGGTTGGGGGGGGTATGGTGAAGATTCTGGGGACGCTGGAGGTGCTGTGGGGGGGGATGTGTAATTTGTGTGGGATGTGGGGGCGTTGGGGGTTGGGGGGATCACTGTGAGACACTGGGGGGGATGGGGGGATGATGAGGGCTGGGGGATGTGTGGGAGTGCCGGGGGTCAGGAGATGCTGGGGGCCGTGGCGTCATGGGCAGGATGCTGTGGGATGCTGGGGGCCGTGGGGCCATTAGGGGACATGGCGCCATGCCGTGCCCCCCTGACGGCCGCTGTCTGCCCGCAGGGCGCCCCAGGCATTGCAGGCGCTCCAGGATTCCCCGGCCCGCGCGGCCCCCCCGGACCCCAAGGTGCCACCGGACCACTGGGACCCAAAGGACAGACGGTAAGAGACCCCCTGAGACCCCGCATGGGGATCGTGGGTGAGGCCCCGCCCACTGCCGGGTGACCCCGCCCACTGTGGAAGTAGCCCCGCCCACTTTGTCACATGCCCCGCCCACCGTGCCGCAGGACACGCCCCCTTGCAGGACCCCGCTGTGGGTCACTCTCTGCCCCCTCCCCAGGTGCCCTACGGTTGCTCCCAGGAGACCCTTTTCTTGTCTCCAAAGGGGCCACTGGGGATGGGATGGGGTGGGAATGGGATGGGTGACGAGATTGGGGTGGGATGGGGGTGGGGATGGGATGGGGATGGGATGGGGATGGGATGGGGGTAGGATGGAATGGGATGGGATGGGATGGGATGGGATGGGATGGGATGGGATGGGATGGGATGGGGTGGGATGGGCACGTGGGTATGGGGACAGGAAAGAGGATGAAGAAAGGTCTGGGGACACGGATGGTGATGGGGAGAAGAATAGGGTTGAGGATATGGGAAATGGGGGGTGAGAAAGGGGATGGGGCTGGAGAATAAGATGGAGATTAAGAAGGGGACAGCTTTGGTTTGGGATTGAGATGAGGATGGGGACACAGCTGGGAAGAGATGGAGACAGGAGAGGGAGGGATGAGCAGAGTAAGGGATGGAGACAGGGATACAGATGGCGATAAAATGGGAACAGCGATGGAGTGGAAACAGAGATGGGAGCAAAACTGGGCAGCAGGAAAGGGGATGGGGGACAGGGACAGAGATGGAGTAGAGGTGGGGATGGGAAAGGCATGGGGACAGGGATTTGATGGGACAAGGATGGGGACAAGGATGCAGATAGGGGTAAGAGAGGGGTAGGGGCAGGAAAAGCGCTGCAGAGATGGGGATGGGATATAAATGGGGATGGGATGGGAACGAGGCCAGGAACGGGAGTGGGAATTGGGATGGGAACAGGGCTGGGGTTGAGATGGGGACCACGACGGGGGCACTGAGAGTCCATTGCCCACCTTCCCCCCCTCCCCTCTCTTCCCCCAGGGTGAACCCGGCATCGCAGGCTTCAAGGGCGAGCAAGGACCGAAGGGCGAGACGGTGAGTTTTGGGGGGGCCCATCCAGCCCCCGCCATCTGGGGAGGACCCCGCTGCGGGGCCGCGTCTCTAACGAACCTCTTCCCCTAACGAGGCCCCTCGAGGGGCAGCGTCCCCCCTCCTGCAGCAGGGGGTGGAGGGGGAACAATAGGCTCTGTGTTAGGGCCGCGCTGCGCCCCCCCCTCGGCCCCGGGGCCGGGGACATTCCCCCATCGCTTCATTAACCAACCTCAATGCGTGGGGCCGCTTCCCACTGTGGGGCCGCTGAGCCCCGGCGCCGTCGTGCGCGGACCCCCGGAGATGGGGGTTTTGGTTGGGGGGTGAGGAGGGGGGGGGGGGAGCTGCGAGCTGAACCCCAGCCCCCAACCCGTCCTGGTTTGCCGCTCTGACCCCCTTTTCGTCCTCTTCCTCAGGGCCCCGCAGGACCCCAAGGTGCCCCCGGGCCGGCTGGCGAGGAAGGCAAGAGAGGAGCTCGTGGTGAACCTGGTGCCGCTGGCCCTGTGGGCCCCCCCGGAGAAAGGGTGCGTGCAGAGCGCTGCCCCCCACCTTAAAACAAAGAAACCCTACAACCAGCCCTGACTTCGCCCCTCTTCTTCCTCCATAGGGCGCTCCTGGCAATCGTGGATTCCCCGGGCAGGATGGGCTGGCCGGACCCAAGGTGGGATCGTGGGGTTATGGGGGGGTCCTATAGGCAGTGCCGACTCCCTGTGCTCCCCCCTCCAACCTGTGCCCCCCTCCCACCCCACACAGGGTGCTCCAGGTGAACGCGGCCCCGCTGGTCTCGCCGGTCCCAAAGGTGCCACTGGTGACCCTGGACGTCCTGGAGAACCTGGGCTGCCTGGAGCGAGGGTGAGAGCTGTGGGGGGGGGGACAGAGCCATGGGGAGGGGGTGGGGGTGCTGGGGGGCTCAGGTGGGGCAGAAGGATGTGGAGCGGTGGTGGGGGCTGCCGAGGTCAAGTGAGGAGGGGGTTTGGGGGCAGTTCGGGGGGTTTTGCAGCTGGTTAGGGGACGTTTGGGGTCGGTTGAGGAACATTTGGGGTTGGTTGAGGAGATGGGAGGTTGGTTAAGGGACATTTTGGGTTTGTTAAAGAGCATCTGTGTTGATTCAGGAGCGTTCGGGGCTGGTTAGGGAGCATTTGAGGTTTGTTGCAGAGCATTTGGGGTTGGTTAAGGAGCTTTTGGGGTTGATTCTGTCGGTTTTAGGTGCTCTTTGGGGTTGGTTCATTTGCTCTTTGGCTCCACTCAGGGTGAACTTTGGCATCAGCTGAGATGCACTTAGGGGTAGTTATGGTGCAGGTGGGGTTCATTACAGTGCATCTGGGGGGAAAACTGCTCTTTGGTGCTAATTAATGTTCTCTGTGGGGTGACTTAGGGTGCATTTGGGATGAGCTAAGTTGCTTTTTGGGGTTACCAAAGATTGGGCTTGCTAAAGAAGCTCTTAAAGGCCGCGCAGCCCCTGTGCCCTCATCCCAGCTCCTCTTCAGCCCTGGAGCTGGGCAGGACAGGGGCTCCCAATGTGTCCCCCTCCCAATTTGGGACCCCCAGCTGCTGCAGCCCCCATTGCTTCCTTCCCCCACAGGGTCTCACCGGCCGCCCCGGCGATGCGGGACCTCAAGGCAAAGTCGGTCCGACTGTAAGTGATGCTCCGTGGGGTGGGGGAAGGAGGGTTGGGGGTGGCTGTCGTGACCCACGCTGGTGTCCCCCTCCCCATATAGGGTGCTCCTGGCGAGGATGGCCGCCCCGGCCCTCCCGGCCCTCAGGGTGCTCGTGGGCAGCCCGGTGTGATGGGTTTCCCCGGTCCCAAAGGTGCTAATGTGAGTATTGACCTTTGTGAGTTTTCTGCCCCAAAATGGAGCAGTGAAGGTCAGTGCAGGTGTGATCCCATCCTCTGACCTCCCTGTAGGGTGAGCCTGGAAAAGCTGGAGAGAAAGGACTGCCTGGCGCCCCAGGGCTGCGGGTGAGCTCCTTCTGCCTCTCCGACCCCATAAAATCACCTTTTGGGGTTTCCCTTGCACTGTGCTCTGTGTGCGGTTGGGGAAACTGAGGCACGGGGCTGAGTGCTGGGGATTTCTCCTCTGCAGGGTCTTCCTGGTAAGGATGGGGAGACAGGAGCTGCTGGACCCCCCGGACCCGCTGTGAGTGTCACTGCTTCTCTTTTTGGGGACAGATGTTTGAAATGTGGGATTGGGGGGGTGTAGCCCCCAGATCTGGGTGGAAGACCACACCAGGCATGCTGGGGATACAGGGGGGGCAGAACCCCCAGTGTTGAAATGTGGGGATTTTGTGTCCCAGCTGCTCCACCCCGGTGTGATTTTTGATTCTGTCCAAAATCTTGGGGTGGGTGAGGGGCTGCAAAGGGGTGAATCCAGGAAGGGGGTGGGGGGCGCCTCAGAGCCGTCACTGCTGTCCTTCCTTTAGGGTCCTGTGGGTGAGAGAGGAGAGCAAGGAGCCCCCGGTCCTTCCGGATTCCAGGTGAGTGGGGAAACACAGGGGGGAATTGGGGTGATGAAGGTGGGCACCCCCCCCTCACACCTCTCCTTGTCCCCAAACAGGGACTGCCCGGACCACCAGGTCCCCCTGGAGAGAGCGGCAAACCCGGAGACCAGGTGAGGCCATTCATCCCTGGGCTGCAAGAGGGGCTTAGCCCTCTCTGACCCCCCCCCCAGCACTGACTCCCCCCGGTGCTGACTCCTGGCTCTCCCCTCCTCTCTGCAGGGTGTTCCCGGAGAAGCTGGTGCCCCCGGTCTTGTTGGTCCCAGAGTGAGTATTGCTCATCCCCCTGCTCGGGGACAGGGATCCTCCTGTCCCACAGAATGTTTGGGGCCTCAGGGGGGAGCAGAATCCAAACAACTCCACCAAAGCCATCGGACCCTCACGGTTCCAGTGGCTCGGTGTCCCCTTTCCTCCCAGTTCACCCCAATCCCACCTGGGATGGATGCACTGCCCTCTGTCCTGAGGACAATGCCATCATTTCCCTCGCTGTGGCCTTGGGGGGCTTCTCTCTGATCGTCTCCCCCCACCATAGGGTGAACGTGGATTCCCCGGTGAACGCGGTTCTCCCGGTGCCCAAGGGCTGCAGGGTCCCCGTGGGCTGCCTGGAACGCCTGGCACTGATGGACCCAAGGTGGGTGACAGAGGGTGGGTGGCAACAGTGCCACCAGCACGGATCCGTGATGCCATCGGTGCCCCGATGACCGCACTGCTGTTCTGCTTTTAGGGTGCGACCGGTCCGGCTGGTCCCAACGGTGCCCAGGGTCCCCCAGGACTGCAGGGAATGCCTGGTGAGAGAGGAGCAGCTGGCATCGCTGGCCCCAAAGGTGACCGGGTAAGGTGATGCATCCCAGAAGTGTCCTGAGCGACGTCAGGTCTCAGCTCGGCTCACACTCATCCCATCCCACAGGGAGATGTTGGTGAGAAAGGACCCGAAGGAGCTCCGGGCAAGGATGGCGCACGTGTAAGTGGGACACGGCCGTGGGGTGGGCTGGCAAAGGATGCTCACAGAGACCACGTCCTCATCTGTCTCTCTCCTGTAGGGTCTGACGGGTCCCATTGGTCCCCCTGGCCCCGCTGGCCCCAACGGCGAGAAGGTGAGAGCAGCATCACAGCGCCCCACAGCGCGCCCCATGGAATGGACCCCAGTGCATCCACCTCTCCATCTTTTCTTTTCCAGGGTGAATCCGGCCCTCCTGGTCCATCTGGTGCTGCCGGTGCCCGTGGAGCCCCTGTAAGCACAACGTTTGCAGCCCCTGGGTGCCTCTAACCATAACCCTAAACCCCCATCAACCCCCTTATCAACCTCCCCCATTTCTCTCCTTTAGGGCGAGCGTGGCGAGCCTGGTGCCCCTGGTCCTGCTGGATTTGCTGGCCCGCCTGTGAGTGTTTCATCCCAAAGCCCCCATCACATACCCACGTTATCACCCCTGTCCTCACCCCACTCATGGTGGCTGCTGTCCCCATCAGGGTGCCGACGGACAACCTGGTGCCAAAGGCGAGCAGGGAGAGCCTGGGCAGAAGGGTGACGCTGGTGCTCCTGGTCCCCAAGGTCCCTCCGGCGCTCCTGGCCCTCAGGTACAGCCCCAAAATGGGGCAAACCCCCAAATTTGGAACATCACAGCCCCAATGCAGGCACACTGCAGCTCCCGTTTGTATTCGTAACCTGTTTTTCTTTCCTTCCCAGGGTCCAACTGGTGTCACTGGTCCCAAAGGAGCTCGCGGGGCTCAGGGTCCCCCTGTGAGTACCAGAGGGCTGGGCTGCAGGATGGGGAAGGAATGGCCGTGGGGCTGAGCTGTGCCTGAGCCTCGTTTCTCCTCTCTGTTCACTGATTCTGATTCCCTCCCCAGGGAGCCACAGGATTCCCCGGAGCCGCCGGCCGCGTTGGACCACCCGGCCCTAATGTGAGTCTGGGGGGGTTCTGGCATTGCCCCCACCTGGGGTTTGGGTGCTGCTTCCCTGTGCTGCGTGTTGGAGGGGGCGCCGTGTCCCTGCGTGGGCATCTGGGGTTTTCCTCCTCAGGTCTCTGATGGTGGCTTTTGGCCATTGCAATGATAGAGAAGAACTTTCCTAAGGAAAAATGCTCCCCGACCAAGCAGCACTGTGATGTGGGTGATGAAGATCGGCCACCTCTGCTTTGCACCAACGCTGCTTTCCTTCCTTTTAGGGTAACCCAGGCCCCCCCGGACCCCCTGGCTCTGCTGGCAAAGATGGCCCCAAGGGTGTTCGTGGTGATGCCGGCCCCCCTGGCCGTGCTGGAGACCCCGGCCTCCAAGGCCCCGCCGGCCCCCCTGGCGAGAAGGGCGAACCTGGCGAGGACGGCCCCGCGGTGAGGATTTCGGGGGTCTCCTCCCTCTGTGCACCCCCTGACTGCACGGTGCCATTGTTCTGGGTCTGATCCCCTCTCTGCTGCCCTGCAGGGTCCCGACGGCCCCCCAGGGCCTCAAGGTTTGGCAGGACAGCGTGGTATCGTGGGTCTCCCAGGGCAGCGTGGTGAGAGAGGCTTCCCTGGACTTCCAGGGCCATCGGTGAGTGGGTCGCTTTCATTCGGGTGCACTGAATCCTATGGGGTGCAGATATGTGGGGGCTGCAATGCTCTGGAGCCCATCTCAGGGGTCTCCAGCCCCTTGGTGCAGCTCGTGGGGGCACCGTTTCCAGGTGGTTTGGGGTTTTGCAAAGCTCTTCTTCCCCACCAGGAGCCGCTGGCGCAAGGCTTAAAGCCGGGGCAGGAAAACCACTGGTGGTTGTTTGTTGCATAAGGGTCTGGGAGCCATAAAAAATGGGGAAGGGGCTGCGCTGGGGTCTCTCCCACTCATGCACTTTTTCCCTTTCTTTCAGGGAGAACCTGGAAAGCAAGGAGCACCTGGCTCTGCAGGCGACCGAGGTCCCCCCGGCCCCGTGGGCCCCCCTGGGCTGACAGGTCCTGCTGGAGAACCCGGGCGTGAGGTAAGCAAAACCCCAGCATCATCACACCAGCGCCGGGCATCACCGTCCTCACGGCACAACTCAGCTCCCGGAGCTCCCTGGTGTCTTTTCTCCAGCATCGAAAGGAGACTTTGCACAAATGCTGCTCCATGCCAGGGTTATAACATCCTCTCTTCCTCCTAGGGCAACCCTGGTGCTGACGGACCCCCGGGCAGGGATGGTGCAGCTGGCGTGAAGGTGAGCTTGCCGTGCGCACCCCATGAGTGCTCACAATCCCTGTGCCAAAAGCCGTGGGGTTTTGCACAGATCTGACCTCCCCACCCTCTGCTCATAGGGTGACCGTGGTGAGACTGGCCCTGTGGGTGCCCCTGGTGCTCCCGGAGCCCCCGGTGCTCCTGGTCCCGTCGGTCCCACCGGAAAACAAGGAGACAGAGGCGAGACGGTGAGTGCTGCATGAGGGTTTAGGATTTAGGGTCTCCTTATGGCTGAAAATCTGCTGTGATTCCCCACGAGGTTTGTTCCTCACACCAGTGCTCCAGCTGAGAGCATTTAGAGATGCTTTGAGGCACAGAACTGCTGATTGTCGCTGTTGCTTGGATTTGGGGTATGGTGGGAGGGACTGATTCAGACACTCCTGAAATGCCAAATGCGTGGCTTCGAGGTGGTGTTTCAGGTCACTGGCACCTTCTGATGTCCTTCTTTTCTCCCTGCAGGGTGCGCAAGGGCCCATGGGTCCCTCTGGTCCCGCTGGAGCTCGAGGAATGCCGGTGAGTGACGCTGAGCACATCAGCACATCCCACGTGCAAAGTGTGGGGTGCTGCGTGCCGGGCAGGGCTCTGCCCACCCCGAGCTCAACACAGCGCTGTCCCCACTTCAGGGTCCCCAAGGGCCTCGTGGTGACAAAGGTGAGACAGGAGAGGCTGGAGAGAGAGGGCTGAAGGGCCACCGCGGCTTCACCGGTCTGCAGGGTCTGCCTGGACCACCTGTAAGTTGGTTTGGGGAACGCTGAGCCCCCCTGGAGGATGCAGCTCCTTTGGGGTCTCTGTGGGCACCGAGGCTCTGCCAGGGCTGTTGTGCTGACCACAGAGCTGTGACCACCCTGCCTTCCTCCTCAGGGCCCTTCTGGAGACCAAGGTGCTGCCGGTCCTGCTGGTCCCTCCGGTCCCAGAGTAAGTCCTGGCAGTGGTGTTTGGGGCGGTGAAAGGGGAAGGAGCAGCAGTGCCCTCCCTGGGCACCTGCAGCCTCTGTCAGCTCCTGATTGCTCGTTAGCGCCAGGAGTTAACGGCTCCCCATCGCCTTGGTGTAGGGCACCTGCTTTGGCAGGGGGGGTTGGACTCGATGATCTCTCGAGTTCCCATTCAACCCCTACAATTCTGTGATTCTGTGATTCCCTGCCCTGAGGCTTTGCAATGCCTTCAAACCCCATTTTGGGGCTCTCTCCTAGGGTCCCCCTGGTCCCGTCGGCCCCTCTGGCAAAGATGGCTCCAATGGCATGCCTGGCCCCATCGGTCCCCCCGGTCCCCGCGGACGGAGCGGTGAACCTGGCCCTGCGGTGAGTCCCAGTTGTGGGGAGGCAGGGAAGGGAGTCCAGCTCTCAGAGCAGCCCATCAGCATCACTTCCTTCTCCCATAGGGTCCTCCTGGAAATCCCGGTCCTCCCGGTCCTCCCGGCCCCCCGGGCACCGGCATCGACATGTCAGCTTTTGCCGGACTGGGTCAGACGGAAAAGGGCCCCGACCCCATCCGCTACATGAGGGCAGACGAGGCGGCCGGAGGGCTGCGGCAGCACGACGTGGAGGTGGACGCCACGCTCAAATCCCTCAACAATCAGATCGAGAGCATCCGCAGCCCCGAGGGTTCCAAGAAGAACCCAGCCAGGACCTGCCGCGACATCAAGCTCTGCCACCCCGACTGGAAGAGCGGTAAGAGCTCCGTGTCTGCTTCTCCCATCCTCCCCTCCTCTCCAAAGAAGAGCATCCCCAGCATCCTTGCACCGACCTGCACGCAGGTTGGATGTTAGGAAAGGTTTCTGTTCCATAAGAGTGGTTGGGCAGCGGACTGGGCTGCGCAGGGATGCGGGGCAGCCCCAGTCCCCAGAGGTGATGGGGAGCTGTGATGTGGCACTTGGGAACGTGGCTTTTCCAATCCTAATGACTCTGTGCTTCCATCGGTGGGCGTGGTGGTGATGGGTGGACATTTCTTGGTGATCTTTGAGGTCTCAATGACTCCTAACCCTCCCCAACCCCGTGAGCATCCCGTTTGTCCTCCCCGCTGCAGGAGATTACTGGATTGACCCGAACCAGGGCTGCACCTTGGACGCCATCAAAGTGTTCTGCAACATGGAGACGGGTGAGACCTGCGTCTACCCGACCCCCAGCAGCATCCCCAAGAAGAACTGGTGGACCAGCAAGACAAAGGACAAGAAGCACGTCTGGTTTGCAGAGACCATCAACGGCGGTTTCCACGTAAGCGATCCCGGCTGGGCTGTCCTTCCTTGTGGTTACGTTGATGGATTTTAATGAAGTTGTAGAGGGCGATTCTGAAGGCATGGAGTTGGGTCTGTTTAGCTCCGCAAATCAAAGGAAAAGGGTGGGATGGAGCAGCTGAGCTCCCTCTGTTTGTTTGGCCCAGAAAAGATGAGGGATGGCATCACGGCCCTACAGCCCCTTATGGCCCCTTATGGTCCTGCAGCACTGTTAGGAAAAGTTCTGCCCCAGAGGCATGGAGCAGCCCTGAGATGCTGGAGCTCAGGGAACGTTGGGAAAATGCTCTCAGGCATCCAGTTTGGGTTTTGGGTCAGGTCCTGCATATCCTGATGTACAGAGGGCAACCAGCTCATGGGTGGGCTTTAAGGACCCTTCCAACCCAGCCATTCCATGGTTCTGTGACCTTTAAGGACCCTTCCAACCCCGCCATTCCATGGTTCTGTGACCTTTCAGGACCCTTCCAACCCTGCCATTCCATGGTTCTGTGACCTTTCAGGACCCTTCCAACCCAGCCATTCCATGGTTCTGTGACCTTTAAGGACCCTTCCAACCCCGCCATTCCATGGTTCTGTGACCTTTCAGGACCCTTCCAACCCAGCCATTCCATGGTTCTGTGACCTTTAAGGACCCTTCCAACCCCGCCATTCCATGGTTCTGTGATCTTCAAGGACCCTTCCAACCCAACTATTCTGCTATTCTATTGGTTTTATGATCTTTAAGGATCCTTCCAATCCAAACCACTCCATGATTTTTTTCAGCCATTTGGGAACCTGAAGCATGGAAGTCTTCCCAAAAAGCTCCTGCCCGTAAGGTTGTCGTGATGCCACAGGCTTTAACTCCTCACCTCTTCCCTCCAGTTCAGCTACGGCGATGAGAACCTGTCCCCCAACACCGCCAGCATCCAGATGACCTTCCTGCGCCTCCTGTCCACCGAGGGCTCCCAGAACGTCACCTACCACTGCAAGAACAGCATCGCCTACATGGACGAGGAGACGGGCAACCTGAAGAAAGCCATCCTCATCCAGGGATCCAACGACGTGGAGATCAGAGCTGAGGGCAACAGCAGGTTCACCTACAGCGTCTTGGAGGACGGCTGCACGGTAGGTTGCTGGGCGCCTGCAAAAGAAAGGCGTAGATGGGGAGGTGGGGCTGAGGCTGTGGGGCTGGGGCTGTGGGGCTGGGGCTGTGGGACTGAGGCTGTGGGGCTGGGGCTGTGGGGCTGGGGCTGTGGGGCTGAGGCTGTGGGGCTGGGGCTGTGGGGCTGGGGCTGTGGGGCTGAGGCTGTGGGACTGAGGCTGTGGGGCTGGGGGTGTGGGGCTGAGGCTGTGGGGCTGAGGCTGTGGGGCTGGGGCTGTGGGGCTGGGGCTGTGGGGCTGAGGCTGTGGGGCTGGGGCTGTGGGGCTGAGGCCGTGGGGCTGAGGCTGTGGGGCTGGGGCTGTGGGGCTGGGGCTGTGGGACTGAGGCTGTGGGGCTGGGGCTGTGGGGCTGAGGCTGTGGGGCTGGGGCTGTGGGGCTGGGGCTGGAGCAGCTGACAGCATCCCTGCCTTCCTTTTCTCCCCAGAAACACACTGGCAAATGGGGCAAGACTGTCATCGAGTACCGGTCGCAGAAGACCTCGCGCCTGCCCATTGTAGATATTGCACCTATGGACATTGGCGGAGCCGAGCAGGAGTTTGGCGTGGATATTGGCCCAGTCTGCTTCTTGTAAAAAGAGTTGTTTTATTTGTGTGTTTGTTGTTTGTTTGTTTGTCGGTTTTGTCTTTTTTTTTAAAAAGAAAAAGGAATCCAGCCCAATCCCATAAAAGCAAACCCAATCCCACCCCCGAGGACCCATACGTTCCCATCACAACTTCTGCACTGAACGGATGGCACGACCCCCCGTGTTCCCCTTCGGGACCCTCCAGCGCCGTCACCGGGCAGACAGCGACATAAAACCATGGGCTTATTTATTTATTGCCTTCCTGGAAGGCCGATTTCTTTAGGTCGGGTGGAGGTGGGAATCGATCTGGCAGGTATGACGGCCCCCCCCCCCCCCTCCCAGAAAGGGGTCTTGGCAAAACGCAGGTATCGCGGAATCCCCTCCCCTCCCCGTGTATCACAGCAGGAGTGCTAATGTATCATACGACAGAAATGGTGCTATTCTTGTAAAACAAGTCTGTATTTTTTAACATCAGTTGATATAAAAACAAACAGAAAAAAAAAAAAACCAACAAAAAAAAAACTTTTGGTGGAAAGTAAAACCGCCGTGCGGGTCGTTCTTGTGTTTGTTTGCCGTCCAGTCGCCCCCCTTTAAAGGTTGGGGTTCAGATCTCAGCCTTACAGCTTAGAATCACAGAATCACCAAGGTTGGAAAAGACCTCCAAGCTCATCCAGTCCAACCGTTCCCCCATTCCCAACAGCTCCCACTGAACCACGGCCCTCAGCACAGCATCCAGCCTTTCCTTGAACACCCCCAGGCTCGGTGCCTCCCCCACCTCCCTGGCATCCATTGCAGTGCTGCCCACCCTTTCTGCACAGCAATTCTTCCTCATGTCCATCCAATCTCCCCTGCCGCAGCTTGAAGCCGTTCCCTCTGCTCCCATCACTGATGGCACGAGAGCAGAGGCCGCCCCCAGCTCCCTGCAGCCTCCCTTCAGCAGCCATAGAGAGCAGTGAGGTCTCAAGAGACACATTGGGGCCCATAGAGACACATTGGGGCCCATAGAGACACGTTGGGGCCCATAGAGACACGTTGGGACCCACAGAGACACAATGGGGCCCATAGAGACACGTTGGGACCCATAGAGACACGTTGGGGCCCACAGAGACACGTTGGGACCCATAGAGACACGTTGGGACCCATAGAGACACACGTTGGGACCCATAGAGACACGTTGGGACCCATAGAGACACGTTGGGACCCACAGACTCCCCCACCTCCCTGGCATCCATTGCAGTGCTGCCCACCCTTTCTGCACAGCAATTCTTCCTCATGTCCATCCAATCTCCCCTGCTGCAGCTTGAAGCCGTTCCCTCTGCTCCCATCGCTGATGACATGAGAGCAGAGGCTGCCCCCAGCTCCCTGCAGCCTCCCTTCAGGAAGTTATAGAGAGCAACTATTAGAGACACGGACAGGGGGTGAAACCACAACTAAACAAATCCCTCAAAGAAAAGCAAACCCGTCCACCTCCTTGCTCCAGTCCCATTTTGTGCACACGTAATTTAGGGATGGATTCTGCACAACTGAAAGCGGAAGAGCTCACGGCCACAGGGCGCAACGTGGAGACTTGTGGTAAAGCAGCCCTGCCTTTAAGCTTTATTAAAACACGACATATGTAAATGCTGCTCTTTAGCAGCTTGCTAATTAGAGGGAAAGCCCCAGAAGTTTAATTGTTTTTAACTATCTTCAAGAAAATTAGCCCAGCGACCCCATGAGAGCTGCTGGCCCGCAGGTTTCACCACAGCACTGCTGTTCCTTTTTGCACCAGCTGACAGCAGTCCTTCATTAAGAGAAATTATGACTTGAAAGGATTAAAAACCCCTTTAAAGAAACGTTACTTTGGGGCCCTGGTCTCAGTTTTAAGTGCTGGCAGCTGGCAATGCTGCAGCCCAAGCACCTGAGGCAGCTTTCCAGGGCTGGGAGCTGCAAGAAACGTTGGCAGAAGAAATTCATTAGAAAGGATTGGAGGATTAAGGAGGATTTTCCAAAATAAACGCCCTTTATAAGGCCGAGTGCCACATGACCCAGAGGGCACCCCCAATTACCAGGGCTCTCCGTGTCCCACAAGCTGTTTCCCTGCTCGGATAAGCAGCAGGATGGGGGATCCCGCAGGCAGCCCTCTGAGCTCGCCCTCACCGGGTAAAAGCTGCTCTGCTTTTGGGACCTGGACGTGCAGATGATGTCCATGCAGATGGACAACAGATACAGAAGAGCATCTGTTACCTGCAGCCAAAGCACCGCAGCAAAGGGCTGGGGGTCGGCAGGAAGCTCTGCCACCTCCTGCTGCCACCCATGAGGGGACACAGAGCCCCCCACGCCATGAGGGCTGCAGGAGGCTCAGCCAGCAGGATGAGAAAGGGCAGAGCGTGGGAGCCCTGCAGCTCTCCTACAGAAAACTCAACTCAGCAGAGTTAGAAGCTGCTGGGGGTTTATCAGCTTTATCAGCACGGCGTGAGGAGCTCGTGATGGGGACGGTGCAGGGACAGCAGAGCCGAGGTCCGCGAACCCAAACCCTGCAGCCTGTGTGGCAACGGAGGTGAGGCGAGGATTTCAGCCCTCGCTCCCCCGAATCAGCAGCAGGAGACAAGGGGCGCTCAGGCAAGCTCGACAGGCTGGAGGGCTGGGCTCGGGTGAACCTGATGAGGTTCAACACGGCACAGTGCAAGGTTTTGCATTTGGGCCGGAAGAACCCCAGGCACCCGTAGAGGCTGGGAGGAGTGGACATGAGAGCAGCTCGGCAGAGAAGGACCTGGGGGTCCTGATGGACGAGAGGCTGAACACGAGGCAGCAGTGCTGCTCTGGCAGCTCGAAAGGCAAATGGGATCCTGGGCTCCATCAGGAGAGGGGTGGTCAGCAGGGACAGGGAGGTGATCGTCCCTCTCTGCTCGGCTCTTGTGAGGCCCCATCTGGAGTCCTGTGTCCAGGTGTGGAGCCCTCAGGACAAGAAAGACATTGAGATGTTGGAAAGGGTCCAGAGGAGGGCGACTGAGATGAGCAGGGGGCTGCAGCACCTCCCCTATGAGGACAGGCTGAGGGAGCTGGGCTTTGTTCAGCCTGGAGAAGAGAAGCTGCGGGGTGACCTCAGTGCAGCCTATCAATACCTGAAGGGAACCCACAGCCAGGAGGGGAGTCAACTCTTCCAAAGGGCTGAGAACAGCAGGACGAGGGGAAATGGATCCAAGTTGAAGGAGGGAAGATTTCGGTTGGATGTTAGGGGGAAGTTCTTGAACAGGAGAGCAGTCAGGCCCTGGAACGGGCTGCCCAGGAGGCTGTGGATGCCCCGTCCTTGGCCGTGTTCAAGGTTGGACGGGGTCCTGGGCAACCTGATCTCAATGTGGATGTTTGGTGGCCCTGTCAGGGGGGTTGGAACTGCGTGATCCTTGGGGTCCCTTCCAACCCGGGTGATTCTGTGATTCTGTGAAAAGGTGACACGATGCCAGTCACCGAACTGGGACAAAAGGTTGCTTTCCACAGGACGCAGACACAGCGTTTCCTCGGTTTCCATGTAAAGGCACCGCTCATCGCACAGCCCCGCTTTAACAAGCAGGCTTCAGCTCTAGCAGCTCTGCTGGGAAGACACCCCACCTCTTAAAAAACAAAGGGCATTTTTATTTCACGCTTGCACAAAAGAAAGCCTCCTTCATTGACAAAGCACCGGAGCCATTTCCCCTGCAGGCTTTGGCCGCTTTGTTTCCACATAGAGGTGGATGGAGAACAGCACAGGGCGCACGCAGAGGAAACACGGGAGGCAGCAGTGACCTGGTTCCACAAAAACCAAAAAGGGCAAAAGCAGAACAAAGTTCTCCAAGCTGCAAACACAGCAGGCTGGACTGCAGCAGGCTGGACTGCAGCAGGCTGGACTGCAGCAGGCTGGACTGCAGCAGGCTGGACTGCAGCAGGCTGGACTGCAGCAGGCTGGACTGCAGCAGGCTGGACTGCAGCAGGCTGGACTGCAGCAGGCTGGACTGCAGCAGGCTGGACTGCAGCAGGCTGGACTGCAGCAGGCTGGACTGCAGGTTTGTTTGCTTTGCCATCCTTTGGGAACGATCGGCTCCGGAGAGGTGAGCCTTTGAAACACAAAACTGCCCCATCTTCAACACAATCAGTTCAGGTCGGCAAACACAAAGCAGCACTGAGCTGCACCTTCCCCGGGTTCAACACCAGGGAACTCACAGCTGCTGAATGCCCAAGAAGCAGCTTCAGCGTAGATCAGGGGGTCAAAGCCACAGGGACCCTTCCCCACGCCAACAGCACCCTGCTTAATGAGGCTGCCCTCATTAAGACCGGTGTTTTGGTATCGGGTCGCTGGAGGCAGCCTCAGCTGCCAGCAAAGGAGAAAACATTGTGGTGGTTTCAATTCCCTTTCCTCCTACTAGTGCAAGTTACAAAGGTGAAAGCCTGAACACCTCATCTGTGCGTCCCCGGCAGAGAATTATCCCTTTTTATCAAGTTCTGCTCTGAAAGATGCCAGCGACAGGCTGCCACCAAGCCAGATTGGGATACATCACACAGAACCAGTTAACCTGCCCTGAAAGGAGCAGACAGTGCTAAACTTCAAAACTCAAATCTAAGTCCTTGAGATCCTCGGACCCCAAAGCACAGAGCTCGAGTCCTCAGTTCTTCTACACAAAAAAACAGTTAAAGAGCTCAAGAAAAAGTCAGGCCTCTCACTTTGGAAGGGACATGGAGGCTTGAAAGTGAACATCAAGATCAGGGACAGGCCAGCAACGCAGCCCAGCTGCAGGCAGCAAAGCGCAAAAGGGACCCAGAGCCTTCAAGTCTCTCCTAAAGCCACTCGCGGTCCTTCTGCTTCCATTGCAAAGTTCCTTTTCTAAGCTACACGTTTCATATTTCACCAGGGAAATCCATCTGCACCATCACCACCCCCAGCAGCGACCTCAGGCTTTGCTCAGGCTTTGCTCAGAGCCAGGCTGTGCCCAGAGGGGGCCGGGTCAGCCGTGGAGTTGGTGCTGCAGTCGATGTAGTGATACGTTTCCACCGAGCTCTGCGTCCTGCGGCCCATGTAGGAGAGCTTCACCGATGTCCTGAGGGAAAGGAGAGGGCCAGGGGTAAATCCCTCTGCTCAATGCAATCAGTGGGGCTTCATGTTCATCTCAGAAGTGCTCAGGTTTTGAGCAGACCCACCCAAGGGTGCTCGCTGCAAAGAGGTGAGCAGAGCTGCTGAGCCCAGCCCCAAAGCGCAGCACCCACCGTGCAGAAGCTCCATTCAGAGCCAGCTGGCGTCTTCTCTTCCTCCCTATCTTACATTTTACCCGTGCCACCAGGCCTGGATTAAAGCTGACAGTGAACCAGGCTGGGCTGTTCGCCGAGCACAGTTTTCTCTGATTGCCCCAGCCTTGCTGCAGCACCAGTTCCATTCTGAGTCAGGAGCAGAGCTAAACCTACCTCATGAAGATGACTATATTATGCACCTTCACCTTGGGAAACGTGCAGAAGAAACTGGAAGAGATGAAAAGAGAGAAAGTGGTCAGCAGGGGCTGAGCAGCCTAGCAGAAATGACTGCGCTTCTTGGAATCTTCTGATGTAGTTTTACCTCTGGTGTTAACTCAGCATCCAAAACCCCAACACAACATCCTGACAAAGTGGCCTTTCAAGTCATTTCTAGCAAATGGTTGTTTTCCAGAAAGTGAGCACAGAGCAACTCATTTCCAAAGCCAGCAATAACTAAAGCAGCTCAAACCTACTGTACACCAAGAACAGGAAATCCTTACTACACATAGGAGAAAGGTCCTCCCATCTCCGCCTTCACCGTGAAATTCACCTGTAAGACAAAAACCCATTCGCTTGCAGTTTGATCACTCCCTTCCAAACCCCCCTGTCTGAGTATTTCCTGCACTACATTGCATTGCAGCTGCTGTGCAGAGAGCACAGCCAGACTATCTGCCAAGCAAAGCTCCAAGGCACAGATGCAGTGCCCTCAAGTGAGCTTGAGATACCACACCAGTTCCATATGTGATTTAGGGGCGCTTGCAATGCACGCTGCAGAGGCAAATAAAGACAAATACCAGCTTGTCACTTAGTGGCTGGATGCTGGAGATGTTGGTGATCTGCTGGCTGCCCACCACGGTGTTCATGTACTGCACCTGACTGGTCAGACTGTCCACTGTCACTGAGTAGAAGTTGGAGTTCCTGATCTGCAAAGTGGCCTGGAAGGACAGCAGGGAGGCACGGGTAGCAAGAACATTCCTGGCAGCTCAGCACAGGATTTTTCCCCTCACAAACAGGGATGCACAAAAACTTTACCGTGATGGCAAGAAGGACAACGGAGTTCTTCCTGTCGAACCAGACCTGAACCACCTTAATGCCGCCATCATCCACCAGGACAGAGTGTGGAAAGAGGAAGAAAACGACCAGCCCTGAGATCAGAAGGCAGAGCAGCACCGACAGGAGGACATAGAGCTTCCTGGAAGAGGCAGGAAATGGGTCACAGCCTTTGCCCTAACACAGCATCTGCAACTGCAAGACATCTTGTATCCGAAACCCAAACTTGTCAGCAAAACCAAGCATATCTGCTCTTCCCTAAAAGAGACACAGAAGTGCTGCTCTAACATTTTTCATATCTGAAATTGCTCAAAACAGCCACCCTTTACACAGTTCACTTTTCAGTAATGAGTAACCAAACAATCTTTCTTTGCCCCAAAGCATTCTCAGAATCTACAAACGGTGCTGTTGGGAACGCAGTTTCTTTCCAAAAGCTTCTGTAGAGAGCGCAAAAACAAAGCGTGTGAGTGGGACGACTGTTTCCACATTCACTCCCACGATGGGACTTAACAGAAAATATTTGAAGTGAAAGTTTAAGCTGTATTTGTTGGCACACTTCAGTGAAAACAAGGCATGAGACGAAGGAAAAGCTGCAGACTGGATAAAGCCCTGAGCTGCGGCAGTCAGGGACAGAAGAGCACTGTCTGCTCTTTGCAGAGCTTTAATTATGCTTAATTATGCACTTACGTCCTCTGTGGACGGAGCCTCTGGTCGCTGTAGGGTATCAAAGCCACCAACTCGTTTACCTGCTCTGCAAAGCAGAAGGAACACAGTGAGCAGCTCCACGCGATTGCAAAACCTTTTAAGTAAGGAAGGAGCGTTGCAGCACCTCGCTTTTTTTTGTGCTAAGGATAAAAGGAGCACAGCACTCACCTGTGGGAATGCAACCAGTGCCTTGGCAAGTGGGGCAGGTGATGCTGTCCTGACCCGTGAATTCAACGTATGGAAATTTGGCAATGTCCTCATTGCGGTCTCGGCTGTCGAGTAAATCATCATCACCATCATCATCCTCGTCAGCCTTCCTCCTCCGCCTGGAGGCAGCGCTGTCAGCAGACAGAGAAAGCGCAGAACCCATTGCAGCCGTGGAGGAAGAGCTGCACAGACAGCAGCAGAGAACTCAGTGCGTTTGGTGACAGACAGAGAAACTCCACCTTGAACCACAGGCAGGAGGGGAAACGTTCCCCTTCCCTCCGCAGAACCCATTACAGACCCTCACACACAGCCCCCCACTTTCACAGCCTTCTCCTATCAGAAAACCACCCACCCTCAGGTGCCCCCCCCCCCCCGTACCCCGCAGGTCCCACCCAGCACAGTGGGAACGCCCCCCCCAGGAACAGCCCCACAGAGCCCCCCTAAAGCAGGGACACCCCCACACAGAGGGCCTCAGACCCCCTCAGAAACCCCACAGAGGCACCCAGCGCTCCCCCAAACGTTTCCCGAGGAGCCAAACGTTCCTAAACGCGCCCCCCTCAAAACTAAAACCAAAACCAAAACCAAAGCCCTCCCACACAGGCCCACCCACGGACAGCCCCCTTAGAGACAAACCCCCTTCACCAACACCCACGAAAAGCACTATTCCCCTCAAACGAGCCCAAAGGATCCCCACACAAAGACCCCTCAAGGACCGCGGCCCCCGCAGCCCCCCCGACCCAGCGCTGCCCCTCACGCCCACCGCAGCAGAATGGCCTCAGGGCCGCGCAGCCGCCGTTGCTATGACTACGACGCCTCACCCTCGCCCCGCCCCTCCACTTCCGGCGCAGGGCGGAAGGAAAAGGCGGTGCCCTCATGCCCCGCCCCCCGCGCTGACGCCCCGCCCAATGCGCGTAGGGAGCGGGCGCTGCGTCACCGCCCCACCCACGGAGTAATGGGCGGGGCCTGAGAAGGGCGCCGCTCCCGCGGTGACGCAACGAGGCGCCCCGCCCGGGTGTGCCGCTTCCTCAGTGCGCATGCGCCGCACAGCGTTAGGGCGGTGCGCACGGCCCTACCTTTTGGGTGGGGATGAGGGGCGTGTCCCGCACTGCGCATGCGCCGCAACCACGCGGGGGGTTCCGCACGCAAGAAGGGGCGGGGCGTGTTCTGAGGACACGTGTCTGTGCGCGCATGCGCTTTGCGCAAAAGCCGCGGCCCTCCTCGCGCATGCGTACGGGCTGCGCAGAGCTCTGGAGGTGGAATGCGCATGCGCTGGGGGGAGCGGGCTTCTGGGCGCCGGTATGCGCACAGCAGCGGTGTGGACCCTCAGCCGGTAGTGGGACCGCTTCCCAATATGGAACCATCACCAGTATAGGGGCACCCATCCCAGTATGGACCCTTCCTGTACCAGTATGAGGGCACCCATCCCAGTATGGACCCTTCCTGCACCATTATGGGGGCACCATCCCAGTATGGACCCTTCCTGCACCATTACAGGGGCACCCATCCCAGTATGGACCCTTCCTGCACCATTACAGGGGCACCCATCCCAGTATGGACCCTTCCTGCACCATTATGGGGACATCCATCCCAGTATGGACCCTTCCTGCACCAGTATGGGGGCACCCATCCCAGTATGGACCCTTCCTGCACCATTATGGGGGCACCAATCTCAGTATGGACCCTTCCTGCACCATTATGGGGACATCCATCCCAGTATGGACCCTTCCTGCACCATTATGGGGGCACCCATCCCAGTATGGACCCTTCCTGCACCAGTATGGGGGCACCATCCCAGTATGGACCCTTCCTGCACCATTATGGGGGCACCCATCCCAGTATGGACCCTTCCTGCACCATTATGGGGACATCCATCCCAGTATGGACCCTTCCTGCACCATTATGGGGGCACCCATCCCAGTATGGACCCTTCCTGCACCAGTATGGGGGCACCATCCCAGTATGAGCCCCCAGACTGCTGTATGTTCACCAGTCCCACCGTGGGGCAATGCAAAACCACGAACGCTTGTGCAAAATACTCAAGGCTGCGTGCCCTCGTGCAAGGCTGTGCACGCTCATGCAATACCGTGCATCCTAGTGCAAGGTCGTGCGTGCTTGTGCAGGGCTGTGCGTGTCCATGCAATGCTCTGGACGTGCTGTAGGGCCCTGCACGCTCTGTCCTGCGCTGCAGGCTCGCTAGATGTCGCCTCACCCAGCACACAGCGGCTCCTACACCGCTCTGTGCACAGCGCTCCCTCTGCTAAAAGCTCAGCTCCAGGCTTCCCCCTCCGCCGGAGCTCAGAGCTGCAGCTCCCAACACGGGGATTTGCTGTGGAGGGTTGGGAGGGGAAAAGCACCGCTGCAGACAAATTACCCCAAAACGCAGCGTTTAAGGGGAAAATTGCCTCTCGCTGGCAGTTCTGAGGTTCACAGGGTTTCTCTTGCCGCTGCAGAAATTCACATTTCCCAGCTGTCCCTTCCTTCTCCTGCTTTGTCCTTTCGGGTTTATTGCCGCACTGTTGGGGTGCTGATCCATCTGCATCGATTTATTGGCATTTTAGGGGCTTTGCACTCTGGATGCACAGATAATAGGGGGAAAATCCACCCTCCCCATTCCCCCGTTCCCCAGTTACAATTGGGTGCAGAGGAGCATACAGTGGGTTTGGGGGGGGGGGGGAACAGAACCAAACCAGATCATTCACCCCCCTCACCCCAAGCGCTGCATCTCTGGGACAGAAGCAGAAAAAGAAATGGATCTTTGGGGTCAGCTGATGCTCACATAACCCCGCAGAGCCTCCACTGTGACCTCCCAGGTTTTTTCCTGCCCCAACGAATGTGAGGCTCAATGGAAAACCAAATTCCTTCCCTTCATAATCACTCAAACCATAAAAATCAAGAAAATGTTTGTAACAACTCTGCGTTGCTTTAACGGATCATTGGTTCTCTTCCTCCTGAGAGCGAAGGGCGTGAGGGAGGCTCCCTGCCTTGCGGTCCGCACTAATTGCCCCCCTAATTGGGTGAGTTGCTCATATCCCATCACCCTCAAGTGAACAGGGGCTCTGCACAAGGCATTTTGGGGAAGGGATGGGGAGAGGGAAGCCTTCACTGAGCCACTAAGGGTGGACTGAAGGGTGAGCTTAGCCCTGTAGCAGACAGCGGAGAATCCCCACAGGAAGAAAGAAGCCGCACTCAAAGCTGTGGGTGAGGAACCTCAAGGCGAGGTCCTGGCGGGTGCCAAACACTGTGAAGTCGTGTTAGGGGTGTCCTGGTTTAAATCCCTTTTGTTCCTATAGTTATAATCCCTGTAGTTTTAAAGGCATTTTCCCTTCAAAGCCAGTCTGGGTGTAGGGGACAAGTCTATGGCAATAGCATGAGAGCCATCCCTGTCCTTGTCCCTACCTCTATCTGAATCCCCGTCCCCATCCCTATCACCATCCCTAACTCTTTCCCATCACCATCCCCATCTCTGTCCTTATCTCTATCCCTATCCCTATCTCCATCCCCTCCCCATCCCTATCTCTATCCTTATCCCTATCCCTATCTCTATCCTTATCCTTATCCCTATCCCTATCCCTATCCATTTTCCTTCCCCCATCCCTATCACCATCCCTAACTCTTTCCCATCCCCATCCCCATCTCTATCCTTATCTCTATCCCTATCCTTATCCCTATCCCTATCTCCATCCCATCCCCATCTCTATCCTTATCTCTATCCCTATCCTTATCTCTATCCCTATCCCTATCTCCATCCCATCCCCATCTCTATCCTTATCTCTATCCCTATCCCTATCTCCATCCCATCCCCATCCCCATCCCCATCTCCATCCTTATCTCTACCCCATCCTTATCCCTATCTCCATCCCATCCCCATCTCTATCCTTATCTCTATCCCTATCCTTATCCCTATCCCTATCCCTATCCCTATCCCTATCCCTATGCCTATCCCTATCTCCATCCCATCCCCATCCCCATCCCCATCTCCATCCTTATCTCTACCCCATCCTTATCCCTATCTCCATCCCATCCCCATCTCTATCCTTATCTCTATCCCTATCCTTATCCCTATCCCTATCCCCATCCCCATCTCCATCCTTATCTCTATCCCTATCCCTATCTCCATCCCCATCCATTTTCCTTCCCCCATCCCTATCACCATCCCCGTCTGTCTCCTCTCCCACAACACTCTCCTCATTCCCCAAAAAAGTTCCATACGACCCAATTGTCTCTAATGAACTCTCATTTCTTCCCAGACCTTTTTTCTTTCCTCTTTTTCCCCCACAGATTGCTCTCATTAAATCAATTTGAAAACATTCAGCGAAACGCTTTCCCCACACAAATTAAAGCTGCTGAACTCGACGAGCGCAGCTGCAGGGCGGTGATTGCTGCTGTCTGCTGTGCCGCCCGCGCTTGGGTTCATTTTCTCTGGGGAGTTTGGGTTTAGGGGACATTTGGTAAACCCTGGAGCATCACGAAGGGACTTTCTTGATGCCTTTCTTGTCCCTTTATAAAATGTTGCCAGACAGGTTTTGGAGGATGGAAAGGGAGAAGCTGACAAATATCCGGAGGTTTTCAGAGCAGGGCTGTAAGGCGCCCAGAACATTGAGAGGTTTGGGTTGGGGCTGCAGTGTGAGCTGAAATGGCTCAGCTCGAATCCTTGTGCTCCACATTTGATTTACATCATCCGAAAGGAGGTTTGGGGTGGCTGAGATCAGTACTTATGATGATCAATACTCACGGCTGCTCGCACAGCCCCAGATACCTCCAGGACCTGCAGGGCAGCTACACCCCACCTGCAGGTCCCTGACCCCCATGTGAGGGCTTTGCAAGGGCTCAGCTCGTGTGCAGGATGTGGAGCCCCAGCTACGATGGGGCTGAGCGGAGAGTGCAAACAGACTGGGGGCTGCAAACAGCCCTGACTGCCGGGAGCCCACGCTGATCCTTGTGCTTGCAGTTGTGCTTGGGCACTTGCTTCTGTCTCTGGTCTGGAGGAAGGGGATGAATCAGCTCTCCTTCTGCCCTTAATCTGATCTAGGCATCAGAAAAATCCATGAACTCTCCAAGAGATGCAATCAGGGTGAGGAACTGCAGTCTGCAGTGGCAGCTCTCCTGGTTGTAATCCTAAAAATGGGAGAGGTAGGAGACCGGCTCTGCAGATGCTGCAGGCGCATAAATGAAATGAATTTCATTTGCCAGGTGATGAATGCTCCCAGTACACGGTGGATTGTTACTTAGCACTCCAGAAGGGAAGCAGCCTCTGAGGCACTGCCAGCTCTGTGGACAGAGCCACGTGACACCTGAGCTTCCAGAAGGCACCAGAGCAAAGGTGAAACTCTGCAAGGATACCTGGATGTCCTCAAGAGCTGTTATAACAGCGAGATGATTTGCCCAGGACTTCTGGAGGGCACTGTTGGACTGGTGGAGTTTGCTCTGCCCGGTGAGCAGCTAGGACGGAAGGTCAGGAGGAAGCAAAACTGCACGCCCCACTGCGCCTTCTAGAGTGTCTGTGTCCCCAAAAACGCCAGGCAGCAGAACCCCCAAAGCTCAAAGCAGAACCAGCAGCAGCTGCCCAGAAGCCGTTGGCAGTGTGTGGGGCTCCCCTCAGGGCTCAGGTGCGGAGCAGCACGGGCAGAAGCTGGGCCGAAACGCGGGGTGCCGCGCTGCCGCTTTCTGGGGTCCCGGGGCCGGGCAGCCACGTGCAATTTCCCGCCAGCCCACACCACGCCCATAGTGGGCGGGGCTTAGCTCAACCCTCGCCTTATGTGGCAACGGTAGGCGGTGTTAGGGCGGGTCCACCCCCTAGGGGGCGTGGTCTCAAAGGTGCCGCGTTGCCATTGGTGGGGTGAGCGGGGGCGTGGCAGCGGAGGGGGCGTGGCCGAGGGAGGGGGCGGGACGCGGAGCCGGCGGTTCCCGTCAAAAGGCGGCTCCGGGGCGGAGGGGGAGGGAGGGGGTGGCAGCGCTGGGAGTGCAGGTAATGGGCTGCGGGGACGGGGGGCTCCGAGTGCGGTGTGGGGAGGGGAGCAGCTTCGTATCGGTGTCGGAGTCGTGGGGGAGGAGGAGGAAGTCGTAGTTCTGGTGGTTGCTGGGGGGCTTCTATGGGGGCTTCTTCGTTATAGAGGGGGTTCCCCTCGTGCCTCCTATGGTTACAGGAGCCCAGGGTCGCCCCATGCACTCCCGGAGGTTGGGGGTTCTGTGCTGGCCTTGTGTGGCCTCCCAGCTTCTCTGCTGTTGCTTTGCAGGTGCTCCGTCCTCCCAGATCTGTCCCCATGAAGCACTGTGTGCCCCTGCCTAGTTTGGGGTCCCACGTGAATCCCCTTTACCTCCTCTTTGTGTTGCCTCCTCTTTGTGAGCTGTACCACACTTCTTTCTAAGGGTTCCCCTCTTCCCTAATGGGGTTAATTAGGCTGGGGGGGACCCTGTCCCTTCTAGCCATCCCTCTGGGCGTTGCTTTTAACTAGAAGTGTGGGTCAGAGTCCCCCTCACTGTTGGGCTCAGCTGGAGCTGTGGGTGTCTGAACAGAGGGGGGTAGGCAAGGTTGTATTGCAAGGCTTTGTTTTCCCCCTCCAAGTTTGTCTGATTTTTCACTGCTCTGGACTGCTTTCCCCTTCCATGTGTTGAGGATAGGGAGAAACTGGAGCCACTCCTGTATCCCATGCTGACATAAAGCCCCTTCCCCAGCTTCGCATCTCTCTGTTCTGAGCGTCCCTGTTGCGTGCTGTCACTCCAGTTCCTGTGTCCTGTCCCCAAGTCCCCTTCTCTCTGGGTACCTGCTTTGTGTTTTAGAGCTTTCAGCTTCTTTTCACATCAACGTCCTGCTCTCTGACTCAGCTCAGAGCCCGATTAATGACCAGCCTTAAAGAGCGCCTGCAGTTTAATTGCCCTAATTGGGCGCTTTTTGTTGTTTTGGGTTATTTTTCGGGGTGGGGATACGGGGAGACACCTCTGCCAGGTGGGATCATAAGCACAGTAACTGCAGTGGGTTGTAAATTCCCTGGTGACTTTTTGGCTGCCTGTGTCCACGTTGGATGTGACAGCTGTGACCCTTCAAGATCCCAGTGCGAGGAAAAGGAAAGCACTGGGGATTTACGTGAGGTCGAGGGGGATTTTCCCTACAGCAAGCAGGGCCAGGGCACCTGAAAGAGCCGGGGGGGGTGGGAGGGGGGCAGGAGGGGAAAGAGCAGCTGCTATAGGGCACCTGGAAGAGGGGCAGGGGACAGGGGCTGCTGTAGGGTATCTGAAGGGACCTAAAGGGAGAGCTGGTCTCTGTAGGGCATTCAAAGGGAGCCTGGGGAGTTGTTGGGGGGGGGTTACAGAGGAGCTGAGCTTCTCCTTCCCCTTCTTCACCCCTCTTTGATCCCAAAGCTGCTTGGGGCACTGAGCAGAATTTCCCCAGAAGCTGCTGTGTGCCAGCAGCCGCCCCGCGCTGCGCCGCCTCCCACGCCGGGCACTGACTCAGCTTCCTCCACAGCTCGGTGCTGTGGGGATGGGGTTGGCCGTGTGGTCGGGGCAGGAGCCCACCACTGCCTCCTCTGCGTTTAAGCCATCTGTCCTTGGCTTCCTTGCTGCTTTCCGATGGGTCCTGTGAAGGTGCCCCGAGTCCAAGGGTAGGGGGAGAACCGCGTGAGGTTCGGTGGATCCCATCGGGGTTCTGCTGCTCATCTGTCTGACATCTCGTGGCAGATCGGGTGTAAGACCTCCCCCAGCCTCAAAGGCACAAAGCACAGGAATGGGTTTATTATTAGTTGAGAACTTGCTGGCTTCTCCCTTGGTGTTCTCCTCCCAAATCCTGCTGTCCTCAAAGCAAAACAAGTGGACGATCTGACCTCTTAATGTGTAACTCTGAGAATTGCCTCCCTCTTTGAGCGCACCTCCAGCCCCACAGAATAATGTTTAACCCACGGAGCTGAAGGGAGTCCATCCGGCCCAGACTTCCTGTGGCTTTCAAAGGGGGAAACGCTGAGATGTCACTGGGAGAGGAATAGAAGTGGTGGTAAAATAAACAGCTCTGTGTGCACTGTCAGAGTTGGGGGGGGGGGAGGGCTGGGGGCTGTCACTGGGTGCTGCCCCTCCGTGGGTCGGGTGGGCTCTGCCCAGAGGGGCTCTCCTGAAGGACTTTGCATCGGAGGGGTGAATCTCAGTTTCTCTGTGGGTCTGTGCTGCCTTTCCCTATTTTCCCTATCGGAGGAGGCTGCAAGGATGAGGGGAAGCAGCATCTCAGTGTAACAGCGCTGTGCTGCTGGAAGCAGAGCTCTTTGGACAGCAGGTGGAAGTCATCACAAGGAGCCATTGCTCCTTGTCTTGCATCCCTTGGCAGGCAGGACCTGGATGATGATGATGAGGATGATGATTTTTGCTGTTTTCTGACCCAAAAGAATGCTATGGGGGACTGGAGTGGTCTCACATGTGGCAGCTCCTCTGTGAGTGTTCCCACAGCCCTGTGGCTGCTGTGATGTGGCAGCACAGTTTGCTCTCCAGCACCCTGTGGTCGGAGGGGAGGCGGTGGCATGAATTTAGAGCGAATTTGCAAGGTTAAAATATAACACCCCAATAAGAGAAAGGCAAGGAGAGCTTCTGAAAATAGACCCTGAGCCATTGGAGGGAGAGCTGCAGCTCAGAGCTGTGTTACGCTGCAGCTGTGCAGCCTCTTCAATTGGGCTCTGTATGAGGTTGTGCGCCCCGTTGCAGAGGGGGACACCAAAGCACCACACAGCAAGGAAAAATACTGCTATTATTATTATTAATTTAAGCTGTGGGTCTCTTTTATCTGAGCAAATAGAATGATGGTTGAAGGAGGTTGATGAGTGTGGGCATCACGGGCTGTGTGATGCAGATGTGAGAGCCCTGGGCAGGCCCTGTCTGCCAGCAGTGCTTCCCCTCCTGCTGTGCTGAGGGCTGTGGGGCTGGGAGAGCATCTGGTGTGGGGCTGGGAGGGGGAAGGAGCATTGGTGCAGGGCAAGAGGGGTGTAAATGACAAGGGGAGCAAAGGTCTGGGAGATAAGGGAAGGCAGTGACTGCATAGGGCTTAAAGCAGGGCTTCAGTGACCTGATGCTGTGGCTGAGGAGTGGGTTTTGTATGGCCAGGAGAGCTCAGCGTGGCTTCACCCAAAGGATCGAGGCAGTGGGCTGAGCACCAGCGCAGCTCCTGCGTGTGTCTGCCTTCCCCTTGAGCTGAATCAGCCGCTGTAAAACACAGCTTTCTCACCTGCTGTTAAACCACCTCACGCGTGGAAGTGACCTTTGTCTGCTAATAATTGGAAATGGGGTGTGGGAGTGATTAAAAAGACAAAAACAATACCCAGAACTTCTATCTGTGTATCTCAAGGCGGGTTCCTTTGCTGCCAGGAAGCAGCTGGGAGCTGCTGACCCGACCTGTCTGCGGTCCTCCAGCATTCAGACACTGCAAGTACTTCCAACCTGATGGGTTCCGTTCATGGAGGCTTCTGGTTGAGTGAGATGGGGTTGAAAGAGCTGTTCTGGATGCTCCCCTTCCTTATTCCTGAGACGTCCCTGCGCCCCATCCTGCTTGGTGCCTTTTGGTTTCTCAACCCGTGGCTGCAACACAGCAGCACCTCCTGCTTTATCAGAGTTCCCACCCCGCCTCCTCCTGTCTGGGCAGGAAGGGATGGGTGATGGGTGCTGTGGCTGTGCTGCAGGGCTGCACACGGGATGGGGCTTTGGGGGCATCGCATCGAGGTCGGCGGAGGCTCCTCTCCCTTGCCCTGCAGCGGGGACGCGGATAGTGCTGACTTGGAAGGTTTCTTATGGATAAGCTCTTATAACCTGATGAATGCGCCCGTTTAACAGAAGGTAGATAAGATAGAAGCGGGATCTATATTTAAACTTGCTTAGTTGTGCAGAATGCCTTGTGCCCTTGGTTGGAGCCGCGTGTGTTGGCTCACCTGTGGGAGTGAGGGTGGGCAGAATGCTGGGCGCTGCGTGGAAACGTTCCGCGGCTCTGCCATCTTTGAGGTCCCTTCCAACCCAAGCCATCCCGTGGTCTATGATTTGATAGCTGTGGTCTATGATTTGATAGCTGTGGTCTATGATTTGATAGCTGTGGGTTATGCTCTATGGGAAGGTGGTGCTAAGCCACACTAAAGACTCCAAAGCTGTGACTTGCTCAGCCCCCACCCCAAAAGCAGGGACCAGCCTTTGTCAAGGTGCAAAGTTACCACATGTCCTCAAATGGAGCTCTTTTTTTTTTGTGTGAACAGGGTAAACTTTGGTTTCCACCTGACACTGAAGGATGTTGTTTACTTTCCAGCTTCCTTTTTGTTTTTGGAAGGGCACGAAGATTAATATCTTGACAGTTTGATTTAAAAAAAAAAATAAATGTATTTCACTGTTTGAAACAGAGCGGTAATAAATAGTGGAGGTTTTACTGCTATTGAAAGCGTGCTTCTGGGCATCTCTTTAATCTGCATGCTAAGGCTGTCTCCAGAGCTAGCTAACAACAGAGTCCTGTCACTTGTAGATCTTACTTGAGAATGTTGATGCTGCAGGACCTTGGTGGTGCCATTCCCTTGTAACATCCCCAGCAGAAGCATCTGGGGGCAGCAGCGGGCAGAGGAGGTGCGTGCAGCCCGGTGGAGCAGCCCTGGTTCCATCAGTGGTGATGAGGAGACGGTTGGACTAAATGATCTTGTAGGTTGTTTCCAACCTTGTGATTCTATGGTTCTAAGCTGTTCTGGATGCTGAGCTTCAGTCCCCACTTAGGAGCTTTTTCCACCTGGAGCGGAGCAGCAGCTGTGGCTTCCCTCCAGCCTTGTGCCTCGGGGTCTGAGTGCAGAGCGTTCCTCTGTAAGGCCCTCGTGCTCTGATGAGCTCAGAGGGGAGGCGATGGCTTGCTGAGCATCTCTGCATCGTGTTCAGATGTTTTGTGTACCGCTGTGATTTGCTCAGTGCTGGACAGAGGGAGGAAATAGTTTCCGTGCTCCCATGGGTGGCTTCAGCCTGCTGCCTCCCCATGCTCCCCCGTTGCTGGGGGAGGATGCAAGAAGTGGGGTGGTTGGGCTGCCTGCTCTTCAAATTATATCTTCAAATTATATATGATAGCAATTATATCTTAAGATAGGAGACCCTCTGTCTGCACCAGAACTGCTGCAAGAGGCCCTTTATGCTGACATGAATTTCAAACCAGTGGCGCACGCTGTGACAAAACCTGACCGCGGTGATCTGCACCGCAGGACCTTTGCAGGGGCAAAAGGATGAGGCAGTGCCCGCATCCATGGGTGATGTGAACCTGCTCGTACCTGGCGGCGTGGCAATGATGTCTCCTGGACTCCCTGCTCTCACCCTGTTTACCAGCTCTGATAACCCACGTCCCCGTTTGGTGCTGCTTGAGGGCGAGGCGAACCGAAATTGGCCGCCGTGGGGTAATGGGATCATTGCAGCTCGTCTCTGGGAAGGAGAAATCTGTGGGTAATTCTGCCGTTTCTGAGTAGAGGGGAACAATTTTTCACCCTGCTCACCCACTCACTTCCTTGAGCAGCAGTGAAATTGCTGGAGAAGGAGCTGGCAGTGGAGGGCAGGGCACGGCTGTCACGTGCTGCGCTCAGCGCCGCGTTCGCCCGGACAGGCAGGAGAGGCAGAGCCTCAGGAGCAGCACCTCGCAGCCACGTTCCTTCTGCAGGTAAGGAGCCACCCAGCCCAGGGACCTGCGGGAGCTCCGTGCCTGTGGTTCTGCTTCTCTTCCTCGGGGTTCAGCAGCAGGAGGTTGCAATTTGGGCAAGTGCCGTGGAGAGGAGCAATGCGCGCTGCTGTTCGGCGGTCGCTTTGCTTTGGCTTCTCTCTTTGAGAAGTCCTCTTTCTTTTGGCTGACTCAGTTTTGCTTCTTGCTCTGCTGTTATATATTTTTGTCGTTCCCTTCTGTCTTCAACCTGTGGCTGTTGGGTTTCTGATTGTCCTCGGTGTGGCTGATAGAGATCTGCTGAGAAAATGCTGCTCCGTGTGCGGGGTTTGTTGGGAGCGCTTTGGGATAGAGAGAAGGAGGGGGTGTGCAGGCTGGGATCCGGCTTGGATGGATCCCAATCGCCCTCAGGTCAGCCCATGAGTACAAAGTGGACGAGGTGCTGCAACAGGCTGAGCCCCAGGTGATGGGCTGGTGGTTGGGTGGGTGATTTTAGTGGTCTTTTCCAACCCTGATGGTTCTGTGGTTCTTGGAGTCTGTGTGTGGCAGAGATCTGTCCTGGAAGGACTGGGGAAGGCTGGAGAGTTTTGTCCTGGAGGTGATCATTGGCAGCTTCTATCCTTCCTGTGCAAATAGTCCTGACTGCTGGCTGGCCTTGGGGGTGATGTGCATCAGTCTTCTGCTCTCATAAGCAGAAATATCCCACCGAGATGCACCAGCTGTGTATCTTCAGCCCAGGGCTGCCATGACTCCATGTCCCATCTTACCCTAAGGCTGCTGCGACCGGTGAGGATTTGGGTTCCTCATTATTTGGGAAGATAAAACTTCCCTTCAGCAGTAAGACTGTGTGCTGCAAGGTCCCATCCATGGGAAATGTGCTCAGTGGTGACTCTGGGCCTGTTTTACACCACAGGGGAAGCCTGGAGGGTTTGTCCGTGCCTTGTAAGGAGGGCTGGTCAAGGCTTGTGTTTCCATGGAGCTGATTGAGGTGATTAATCCAACACAGATCAGCGCCCGTCACTCAGCTTCTCCAAAGCTGGCTGTCTCTGCGTTGCTCCTTCCCTGAAATAAATGTCTTAAAACAGCTGAAAGTGCAGCTGGATGGGAAGGCTGTGATGGCAGCAAAGCTGAGATTGCTGCAGAGAGCTTTTCTTGCACAAATGGTTTTGCTTGCCACAGGGTAGGTGAGCGTGGCTGGGTGTTGTAGGCACCCTGCGCTGAGCTCCTGCCATTGCAGCAGCAGTTGGCCGAAGCTGCAAGCTCTCAGCTTCTGGGAGCGGCATCAGATGTTGGCCTCTATCTACTGGCATCTTAATAAATGAGTCTATTATTTCAAAGGCCACCAGAGCGGCTCGGCAGCCTCTGAAGGGTTCTGTCTTTGATTTGGTGACTGCTGAGACCTTTGAGTTCTGCGCTCTTCCTGCAGAGCTCCGAGTTGGCGCTCAGCAAAGAGGAGCTGCTCTCCTCCAGCCCTTGATCCCAAGCTCAGTGTGTTTGTTATCAGCAGTTGGGAGATAGGGCTGTGCTGTAACAGCTGACCTGCTTTCCTTGGGTCTGCTGCTGCTCCGAAATGGGAGACCTCCCAGCCCTGAGCCTCGCACAGCAGCATCTCCCCATCCTTGCTCTGTGCCGAGAGGTGAAGGCTCCACTTGTGCTCCTCTGATCTCACAGATCCGGGCGATGCCTTCAGCAGATGTTATTTATTTCTATGCCCACTTGTTTGCTGGCGCTTTTCCTCCACGACTCAACAGCAGCAAAAATACCCAACGAGCTTCATGTTAAACGTGTTCCCCCTGTAGAATTTCCTTCAGTGTCTCTGGGGGGGGTGGCGTATTCTCAGTGTGACTTTTTTCCTCCCTCTGGACCAGGACAGAAATTTGCATTCTTCACCAGAACCTGTTTGCATACCTTTCGAAATGGGGAAGAGCCCTTTGCCGCATTCCCCGCGTGCAGGAACAGCTCCTGTCTGTCTGTCTGTCCGTCCTTCCTGGATTCTTGCCCCGTGAGAGCCAGGATTCCTTGTCTGCTCGTGCTGTGGAAATAATGATTGGGAAATGAAGGCGCGGACGAAGAGCGCAATGAATTTGGATTGAGGGGAACGGGTGAGCGGGGATCTTGGAAGGTTCAGGTGATGCTGCTGGGGTGGCAATGGCTGCTGCTGTGGATTCCTTGGCACACAGCGTTTCCTCAGCCCCGCGCTGATGTGGTGCAGCACAACAGCCGTGCTATCAGCACTGAGATCGCACTGAAGGCAGAGTTTCCATTGGAAAACGTGAGCTTGGAGAAATCACTCCTGGAGATAAGAATGGAAACGGGGGAGAAGAAAACAGCGATTTTTCTGCTTCTCCTGCCTGTCGAAGTTGCAAGGCTGAGGGTCAGGAGAGGCAGGCGCTGCTGACGGCACCTGCATGGGTTGGGGCTGCAGCACCTCGATGCTGAACACGGTGCAGTTTGTGGGTTTATTTCTGGATGCGTTCCTGCCCTGCTGCTGCAGTGCTTTGTGCTCTCACAGCTCTGCAAACTGCTGCATTCCCCACCTGGGAGCTCCAACAGCGTTGCCATGCAGAGGTGAACCCATAGGGGAGGATGGGGGCTGCGTGGAGGGCAGCTGTGCCTGCAGATGCATTTGTTCCTGAAATGGGTATGAAAAGCAAACGAAATCCTGTGGCACTGCAGTGCCCGCAGCTTTCAGAGCTCCTCTGAGTTTGTTCTGATGCCTTTGAGCCGCTTCTGTGTTCTGCTTCATTGCGTGGCCCTTGAATGCCTCAGAGCTGCTGAGCCGAACCTCCACAGCTGCAGCTCAGGCTGAGCGTGGCTGCGTCCACAGCCTGTGCTGCCGCAGGAGACCCAGGGGAGAAAATCATGTAGCAGGACTGCCTCTGTTCTGAACTTCGTCCCTTTTTTCCCCTGAGTTAATGAATTCTCGGGGCCGGGCTGATGCTGGCTGTCAATGCGGAGCAGCAGCTCCTCCCGTTGCCGCTCCGTGAGCAGAGCAGCCCGGGGCCCGGCTGGGATTGGGCTTTTCCACCGAATCCGGGCAGAGCGGTTTGTGGGCTGCGCTGAGTCAGAAGGGAAGTCGGACGGGGCCGAAATCCTTCCTGCGAACCGCCGCTCCCGCACCGCCTCCCTCTGACTTCAGAGCTGGGAGGTCCCGCGTGGCTCCTCCGGATCCGCTCCGTCCTCAGCCACGAAAGGAGGAGGAACGGAGGCTTCCTGCGCTGTGCTGCTGGGGAGCCGTGAACCCGCCGCGCGTGTTTTGCTCTGCGGAGCAGCAGCAGAGCGTTTGGAGGCGGATGGAAGCGTGCGCGGACCAAAGCCTTCGCTCTCAGCCGGCAGCCGCAGTGCTGGGGATCATCTCTGCGCCCTGCAGGCTTTGGGGTGTCCGTGGGCGCAGGGTTGCTGTGCTCTGCTAGGGACAAAAGCTGCCACCTGAAGCGCTGTCATATGGGCTGCAGTCTCCCTGTGAGCTGGTGATGCTGCTGGGCTGAAACCAACCTGTTTTTCAGCTCCAACAAGTGACTTTCTTTGTCATCTGTCTCAGACAAACCCACAAAGCAGCTGCCAGGCTGGGTGCAGGAGGAGGTCCGGGTGCAGGCGGGGCTGGAGCGGCACAGTGATGAGTTTGGGGAGCTCAGCACGTTGTGGGAGCTCGGGAGGAATCCGGTTCTGTTCTGCTGTGCTGTAACGGGGCTGGGGCGCCATCGGGGCACTGTTTTAGGCAGTGCAGACCAGCAGCTGGACCAGAGCCGTGAATCATTGCGCTGTCAGTGCAGCGCTACGAAAGCCCAAATTACTTTGGAGATCATCCTGTTTGCCACCTCACAGCGGCATTCTCTCCTTAAACAAACGGCAAACCTGTGTGTCAGATTCCCTTTGCTCCCAGCTTCCCGTTGCACGGAGCCGATGCCGTTTCTCACGCCCAAGCATCCCGGTCTATCAGGGGCTGCCGTTGCTTCTGGTTGGTGATTAACATCCTCCCACAGCTCTGCTCGGGAAGTGAGGCATCCTGCAGCTCAGCGCCACGGTGCTCTCCCTGCTCTGATCAGTGCTGAGCTGTTTTACAGGTCATAAAGGAAGGATGGAACTATTAGAGAGCATCCAGAAGAGGGATATGAAAACGGGAAAGGGTCTGGAGGGCAAAGAGTGTGAGGAGCAGCTGAGGTCCCTTGGTTTGTGCAGACCTGAGGAGAGGAAGCTGAGGAGAGCCCACCCCCCCCAGTGCAACCCTTCAGCTCTGCCCATGGCACTCAGCCCCCCATGGCAGCCCTACAGCTCTGCCCATGGCACTCAGACCCCCATGGCAGCCCCACAGCACTGCCCATGGCACTCAGCCCCCCATAGCAGCCCTACAGCTCTGCCCATGGCACTCAGCCCCCCCATGGCAGCCCTACAGCTCTGCCCATGGCACTCAACCCCCCATGGCAGCCCCACAGCTCTGCCCATGGCACTCAACCCCCCCATGGCAGCCCCACAGCTCTGCCCATGGCACTCAACCCCCCATGGCAGCCCTACAGCTCTGCCCTTGGCACTCAGCCCCCCATGGCAGCCCTACAGCTCTGCCCTTGGCACTCAGCCCCCCCATGGCAGCCCCACAGCTCTGCCCATGGCACTCAACCCCCCATGGCAGCCCCACAGCTCTGCCCATGGCACTCAGCCCCCCCATGGCAGCCCTACAGCTCTGCCCTTGGCACTCAGCCCCCCCATGGCAGCCCCACAGCTCTGCCCATGGCACTCAACCCCCCATGGCAGCCCCACAGCTCTGCCCATGGCACTCAACCCCCCATGGCAGCCCCACAGCTCTGCCCATGGCACTCAACCCCCCATGGCAGCCCCACAGCTCTGCCCATGGCACTCAGCCCCCCATCGCAGCCCTACAGCTCTGCCCATGGCACTCAGCCCCCCCATGGCAGCCCCACAGCTCTGCCCTTGGCACTCAGCCCCCCATGGCAGCCCCACAGCTCTGCCCATGGCACTCAGCCCCTCTCAGAGATCTCCCTTTTCTCCCTGGGAACAACATGGCCCCGTTTGATCTGTGCCCACTGCTGGTGTTGTCTGTTAGCAGACTTTCACCCTTCTGCTTGTTGTTTTCCTATCTGTGATGGTTGGGGCTGCTGCAAATGCAGTCGTTTTCTCCCCCCTTAGGTCGGGTTGTTCTTCCTGCTGCGTTTCTCTGAGGTTTGGTGCTGAAAAAGGAAAAGGGACTCAGACGGGGCTGGGAGAGGCACCTCCTGTTTTTCTGTTCCCTTTAGAAGTGCTCATCTCCTGTCCCTTCCCACAAAGGGAAACGGGAACAGTTTGCCCCATTCCTGGAATCAGGAATTGTGGCAGAGCCCCCGGGGGGGGGGGTTGAGCTGTCTGCCTTCTGTAAAACCCCCAAACTTCCCCCAAAACGTGGACCCCAAAACGTGCTGCAGGACCCCACCTGTGGGGCTGGCCCTGGTTTTGGGGCTGCTGAGACCTGCAGAGCGATTGGCTTTGAATGGGGACTTTTTTGGGGACAGAGAGCCGAAGCTGCCCAGGAAACTGGAATTCATAAAGGCAGCCGATGCGTCTGAGGGCTGAAATGTCTGTGAAGCTCTCAGGAGTGCAATCAATGCTTTGCTGAATGCTGTTCCTGTCTGAAATCTTCCTCTCCTCTCCTCTCCTCTCCTCTCCTCTCCTCTCCTCTCCTCTCCTCTCCTCTCCTCTCCTCTCCTCTCCTCTCCTCTCCTCTCCTCTCCTCTCCTCTCCTCTCCTCTCCTCTCCTCTCCCTTGGACTTCCTTTCCCCAAGAAATGTTTTTGGGCTCTGAATCTCTAAATGAATCAACACAACAAATAGGAAACCCTAAAACGGAGCAGCTCCTTCAGCCCGGAACGAAGATCTGAGCAGCTTTAGTTCTCAGCGCTCCATGGAAATCCCTGCTCCTTGTGGGTCCCTTCCAACTTGACTTATTCTGATCCCGTGGCCGAGGAGGGGGCACCAGGACCTGGTTGATGCAGACAGAAGAAGAGCCTCAGGTCTGGAGATGCTTTGCTGCATCCTTCCCTCTGTGCTTCTGTCCCGTTCCTGTGCCCCCCTGCTGCAGCACCAGAACTGGGCTGTGTGGGTGCTCACCTCACACCCAACCAACCCCTGGGGTGGGGGCAGGGGGTCTGTGGGCGCTCTGGTGATGCTGTAACCCATTGCTCCTCTGTCATTAGCCCTTATCAGCAGCCGAGGGCCTGCTGGGGTGTGCCAGGTTTCCTCATCCGGGTTGGCAGACGGTGCAGGGAGCTGCCTCTGTCTGCGGGTTCTTGCAGCAAGCTGCGTGCTCAAGGTTGGGGTGAGGGCAGAACCCGAGCGAGGTGAACTGCAAAACAAACCTCTGCCTGCCCTCGTGCCCACCAGTCGTGCCACGAAGCCATAATACAGACGTGAGGAGGGGGAGAGGAATAGGAACTGTGCTAGCTCTGCCATGTGCAAAGCTCTGTTCGTCTCCTTGCTGGAGGAAGGTCGTGGTGCTCACGCAAACCCCTTGTGAAAGGAATCCAGCTGCTGCTGATGCTGTGCTGGTGGTACCCTCTGGATTTCCAGCAGCATTGCTGTAGTGTGGGCTGAGTTCCTGTGGCTGCAATGACTGCACTGGGCCAGCCAGGACTCAGGTTGCAGGTATTCCTGTTGTGGAGCCCGAGCTGTAATCTGGAAATCTGTTTACTTCATTCCAACCCATCAGGGGAACAGCTTTCAGAAATATGTGCTGCTTTTACCTGTGCTCGTAGGGATTCATTGCCTAATTGTGATGGGAGATCCCATAAAGATACTTGGCTAATGTGGCAAAAGAGCTTGTCTATGGCCAGATGGTTTTCTCCTACCTCTCCACTCTGGGAGAGCTGCTGAGGGTTTTGCACCACGATGCTCATTTCTGGCCGCGGGGTTCCCTGCTCCCTCAGCTCCTTTCCGTGCTGCTGATGCCTTTTGCAGCCAGACTGCAGCCCTTCTGCTTTGCAGTGGGTGTGAGGTGGGGAGGAGGGAACGCATCCATGATCCTTGGAGCTGCCCTGTGCACGTTGAGGCCGTGTTGCTGTGGGTGAAGGAGTCCAGATGTGTTTGGTGGGTCGTGTGCTCCCCTGTGCCTGAGAACTCTCCCAGCCCCACTCTGGGGGGAAATGGGTTCCTCTGATCCATTGGGAAAGCAACCATCCCTCCCTTCTAACTTGATTTATTCTGATCCCGTGGCCGAGGAGGGGGCACCGGCACCTGGCTGATGCAGACAGAAGAAGAGCCCCAGGTCTGGAGATGCTTTGCTGCATCCTTCCCTCTGTGCTTCTCTCCCATTTTTCTGCCCCACTGCAGAGTTCTGCCCCACCTCGAGTGCTGTGTCCAGTGTCCAGTTTTGGGCCCCTCACTGCAAGAAAGATATTGAGGCCCTGGAACGTGTTCAAAGGAGGGCAACAAAGCTGGTGAGGGGTCTGGAGCACAGGGCTGATGAGGAGAGGCTGAAGGAGCTGGGAATGTTCAGCATGGAGAAGAGGAGGCTCAGGGGGGACTCAGCCCCCCGTAGCAGCCCTACAGCACTGCCCATGGCACTCAGCCCCCCATAGCAGCCCCACAGCTCTGCCCGTGGCACTCAGCCCCCCATAGCAGCCCTACAGCTCTGCCCATGGCACTCAGCCCCCCATAGCAGCCCCACAGCTCTGCCCATGGCACTCAGCCCCCCATTGCAGCCCCACAGCTCTGCCCATGGCACTCAGCCCCTCTCAGAGGGGCAGGTGCTGATCTTTTCTCCCTGGGAACAACACGGTCCCGTTTGATCTGTGCCCACTGCTGGTGTTGTCTGTTAGCAGACTTTCACCCTTCTGCTTGTTGTTTTCCTATCTGTGATGGTTGGGGCTGCTGCAAATGCAGTCGTTTTCTCCCCCCTTAGGTCAGGCTGTTCTTCCTGCTGCGTTTCTCTGAGGTTTGGTGCTGAAAAAGGAAAAGGACTCATTGCTCTCTATGGCTGCCTGAAGGGAGGCTGCAGGGAGCTGGGGGCGGCCTCTGCTCTGTGCCATCAGGGATGGGAGCAGAGGGAACGGCTTCAAGCTGCGGCAGGGGAGATTGGATGGACATGAGGAAGAATTGCTGTGCAGAAAGGGTGGGCAGCACTGCAATGGATGCCAGGGAGGTGGGGGAGGCACCGAGCCTGGGGGTGTTCAAGGAAAGGCTGGATGTTGTGTTGAGGGCCGTGGTTCAGTGGGAGCTGTTGGTGATGGGGGAACGGTTGGACTGGATGGGCTTGGAGGTCTTTTCCAACCTTGGTGATTCTATGATTCTGTGAGTTGGGAAGGCTGGTGCTGGTCCCTGTGCGCAGGAGGTATCACAGAGCATCCATCCACGTGCACTGCATGGGGCTGCATCCGCAGAGCGGTGCTGAGCTCCAAGTGTGCACGTGGAGGCCGTGCCTGCTCTTCCCAGGAGGCTGTCAGTCAGCTGCCTAATAAATCTCGTGGAAAGCAGCGGAGCAACGGGGCTCCCTGGAGCTACAGAAGGAAATGATTTAATTGCCTCTTTAATAGGGAAAGGGGGTTGCCTGCGTGCTGCGACTGGATGCTTTGAATAGGCTGATTTGTACTGGGAAAGATTCTTGGGATTCAAGCGCATTGCCAGAGGCTCTGGAGAGGCTCAGGGAGCATCGCTTTGTTTTGACGTGTCACAGAGGTGTTAATTGAGCGTGAGAGCCAGGAAAATAGTGAAGCCTCCCTGAGAGTGAATGGGTCTCTTCCAAGGCTCAGCAAAGCCTTCAGCAGCACTCAGAGCAGCGCTGGGCTGAGGATTTATGGAGGTTTCAGAAGCCATCCTGCTCCTTCCAGGCTGAGCGGGGAAAGCTTTTGTTTTCCTTGGCAAAGCGATGAACCCAACAGCGCAAAACAAAGATGCTGAGAACATGACAAATGCTTTCGTGGCATCGCTGTGGTTTATTTTCTGCATCTTGGAGTTGTTGAAGGATGTCGGTCTCCAAACGTTGCAGACTTGAAACCCTCTGTGCTGAGATGTCCCCTCTGCTGCCTGGGCAGGGCTCGGATCTCCCCCAAGTGTTCCCCCCAAAGTCGGAGCCTTCCTGGCCCAGAGGGAAGTTCCTCACCCTGGGACCCTGGGCTGGACGAATTCCTGCTCTGTCTTTTAGGTGTAAATGCGTTCAGTGCAAGGTGCGAGGGATCCGACCCCACCACGTGCAGCCCACGGGCTCCCATTCCCTTGCAATCTCCTGTTTTCCCCCCAGCTTCAGGACCGCTGCCTTCAGCACGCCGCGTTTCGCATGCATGCAAAGCCACAGACCGTTCCTGCAAAGGTTCTTCTATCCTGGGCTTCTGCATTTCTGGCTCTTTGCATTGACTGAGCGTGGGGCAGCCGAAGCCATGGCTGCTGAGCTGTGTCCCTCCGTGAGGTTTGTGCTCCGGCTCCTTTGCTTCGCAGCTGATGCAGAAACGTGCTGTCAGACGGCAGCTGGGAAGGAAACCTGCTGCTGTGCGGGTGACTCAGGCTGTCGGTGGGAGCAGTCCTTCTCCAGGGCCTTTTTCCCCTCTGCCAAGTCTGGAGGAGCTGCGAGTCGTGGGTTTTGCAACGGCGAGTTGGCAGGAGAAAAAGGAAAGTGACAAAGCATGAGAAAATACTTCAGCAGAACGCTGCCTGTCAGAGGGGTCACGGGGGGGGGGGCTCAGAAGTGACACTGAGCCCGAAGGAGGGTCCTTTGCTTTTAAGGAGGAGGAAAAGGAGCAGATGCTGTGCGTGTGCTTCCCAGTAGAACAGGTGAATCCAGCACCCCCAGCAGAGGTCCCAGCTCTGACCTGTGCCTTCACACAGCTTCCTTCCAGCTGGGTTATATTTGAGGAGCACCGAACCCCTCCTGAAGCGCTTTGTGCAGACGTTCCGCTCCCTGCAGATGCCTTCAGCCCCCCTCCAGCCCCTCTCAGCCTCCCTGCTGCTCCCTCTGAGCACCCTGGGGTTCACATTGCACCCGCAGCAGCACAGGACCGTGCAGTGGAAGGATGCTTCCATGGCGTCGGTTGCACGCAGGTGAGCCGTCGGTGCTGCTGTGACTCAGCCCAGGGGTGAGACAGGGAGCGGTGGGGCGGGCAGCCCCCGGTCAGCCTTGCCACATCCTCCCTGCCCATATCTGTGGGATCCATCCCAGCCCTGTCCCAAATAACAGGGATCTGTTGCAGCCCTGTCCCAAATAACTCGTTGCTTAGTAGGAGGCCGGCGCGGAGCTGGGAGCTGCGGCGCTTGGCCACCCGCTGCTCCTCTCCCTGCTCGTGTCTCCACAGCTGAGCTTTTCCCACGTCTTCTGAGCTCGGCTGTGCGCTGCTTCTTCCCCCCGGTGTCACCTGGCTGCATCCCAGGGGGGAGAGCCGCCGAGTGCAGCCCTCTTGGAGCTGCAGAACTGTGCACAAAGCAGCAAAAAGCAGCGCCGGAAACGTGACGGCTCCTGCCCTGCTGAGGGAGCTGGGCTCGTTCAGCAGGGAGAAAAGAAGGCTGGGGGTTGAGCTCAGTGCAGCCTGCAGTGCCTGAAGGGAGCCGACAAACAGGAGGGGAGTCAGATTTGTGAAAGGGGAGATGAGAGCAGGACGAGGGGAAATGGTTGGAAGTTGAGGGAGGGCAGATGGAGGCTGGATGTCAGGGCAGTTCTGTGCTGTGAGAGCGGTGAGGGGCTGAACAGCTGCCCAGAGAGGCTGCGATGCCCCGTCCATCCCTGGAGGTGTTGGAGGCCAGGCTGGATGGGGCCCTGGGCAGCCTGAAATGTGGAGGTTGGTGGCCCTGCGTGGCACAGCGGGGTTGGAGCTCCGTGATCCTTGAGCTCCCTTCCAACCCAACCGTTCTGTGACTCTGTGAAACCTGCAGCTCAGCACAGCGCAGCTGTTTTGGGGCCGAGCCCTGGGCTCTGCTGGGACAGAACCTGCTGTCGTTTTGCTGTAACCAGCTGCAAAATGAGTTTGACCTTTCAGGTGCCCGCTTGGAAGAAGTCGGCGCTTTTACAACAAATGATTTTGCTCCTTCCAGGAGGCGAAGGCTAAATGTCACGTTTGATGAATGAGCGACCTTTCACGGGGGCGGAGGGAAACTCCTCCATGCGCTCCACCCCACACCGACGTCATTTCCATGATGGGGCTGAGTAACGTTTTCCAAGAAGTCAGAGATGGCAGCTTAGAGCTGCATCCCGTGGGGAAATGCCTGGCATTGCTGCTGATCTCATTGCTGCCTGCTCTCCTTTAGCTGAGAGCTGGCCAGGGATGTGGGGGAGCTCCGCGATGGTGATTTTGTGCCATCAGCGCCTCTTTTCCCCACCCTGGAGGTGTCAGCATCCACATGCGTGGCCCTGGGAAGGGCTGGCAGAGTGAGGAACGGCACTGAGCGCTGGGGAAGCATCCAGGGATGCCTGGGGGTATTTGCAGGCTGCGCTGTTTTGTGGTGCTCGAGTTTGCGCTCTGAGTTTGTGCTGCGGTGAGAACAAACCTAAACCCCCCTCCCTGCTGTAAGACAGCAGAACTTCAGGAAGGCAAAGCATCTTAAAGCCTCCTCTTGGCTCTGCCCCGTCCGTTGTCAGCCCGGTGCCGTTGTGATGATTCCCCTTCTGCAGGCTGAAAGAGCAAAGTGATGCCAAGCGGGAGCAAAATCCCCATCCTCAGCTCTCATCACTGACATCGATGCCATTGACATTGAGGAGTCGTGCTCCGCTGTTGTGATGCCCCACGTTTATAGCAGCCATTTGGCTCTGCTTTGCGCCATCGCACGGCGCCGGACGCCTGACGGGCAGAATGGTGGGATGGAGATTGATGGGGAAACATCACTGGGGTGAACGGCCCGCGCCGTGCTTCCCTCGCTGTGTCCTTTCCTCCCTGTGCCCTTGCAATGCATTCCCTGCTCCCTTAGCAACGTGTCTGCATGCAGAGCTGTGACATCTCCCGGCGCTGTGCCGTGTGGGGCAGTTCTTTGTGCCCCCGTGGGGTGCAGAGGGGGCTGTGGGGTGGGTGCTCTCCCTTGGGCCGTCTCACTGCACGCTGTGCTTCCTTGCAGGTGTCTCCATGTCTCAGCTGTGCAGCTCCTGGGACTTAGACCAGCAAAGCATGGCGTATCTCCCCGATGCAGGTAACCCCACCTGCAGGATCCTCCTCCTGTTTCTTTTCTCTCTCTCTCTCCAAGCTTAGCAGATTAGAACTCCTCTCTGAAGGCTCTCAGAGCGTTGTTTGTGCTGAGCTCCCATTAAGGCGGGTGTGAAACCAAGGACTGAAAGCTCCCAGAGCAGCTCTGGGCTCCAGGTGCCCCATGGCCATTCCTCCATGTGTGTGCAAGCTGTGCAGAACCACTGCACCTCAACGGGGCTGAGAGGAGCCTGGGCTGCCCTGGGATCAAGCCATAGCAGTTGGGTACACTCATACTGAGCCTTAAATGGAAGAGCTGTGCTCTTAGTTCTCGATTCTTTTGGGGTTTTTTAACTCACTTTTGTGCCAGATTTCGTTGTCTGATGGTGTTTTATGCAGGAAATCCCCAGCATCAGCTGAGAGGCTCAAGAAAGCGGCGTGGAGCCAAAGAGGCAGCAGCTGTTTGTGGTGCCTCTCGAGAAAGCATTGAATGGCCTTTAAAATAAAGAAATAGTTTTAAGAAATGGGAGGGGAGGAAAGGAGGGAAAAAGGAAAGGGGAAGAAAGGGAAAAGGCAAAGAAAAAAAAGGGGAAAAGGAGAAGAGAAGCAGCCAGGAAAACAGCCCTTGCCAAGCTCCGTTCCGGCGTTGCTTTCAGCTTCACATGCTCTGCACTGGGAGCCCCATTTCCTTCCTGCCTTCTTTCTGCCCCTTTGAGGATTTGTGGAACAATGCTCGTTGGATTTGTGTTTGGGATTTGTCTGACTTACGGGAGCTGCTGCAGTGCTGGCGCTGCTTCCCGTCTGCATGGGGGAAATTCTGCTCCGGCTGTGACCTCTTCCCCTGCGGTTTTGCATCTCTGCTTTGGGTGAATTTGGCCTCTTTCAAGGCTCGTTTTTTGGGAGCCAAGTGCGAAGGAGTGGAGGAGAAAGGATCGGGGTTTGGAAGTGGGCTGTTGGGGTCTGATTGCTGAAGTGCAGCAAATGAACGTGAGCACGTTGTGCTGTGGGGGTCGGTCCTGCCCTCACCGGGCAGATCCACAAACACGTGCTGTGATCCTGCTTGGTGATGGTGTCATGATGTAGAGCCAGAGGAACACAGAAGCTTTTCTTGTCACATTGCAAAAAAAAAACAAACCAAAACCAACACCTTTATTTGCATCTGATTTGCTTCTTGTAAAGCTGTGACAGCTGCCACAAACGCTGCTTTCCTCTGCCCCTCCAGAGATGGAAACCATGGCTGCCAGCACATCCCTCCCAGACCCGGCTGCTGAGTTTGATCGCAACGTGCCCCGAATCTGTGGGGTGTGTGGGGACAGAGCCACCGGCTTCCACTTCAACGCCATGACCTGCGAGGGCTGCAAGGGCTTCTTCAGGTGAGCTGAGCAAAGATTCCCACCCCACATGCTGACTGCTGCTGGTGCTCAGGGTGCAGCCCTGCAAGGCTTTGCGTTGCAGGCAGCCAATGTGTCCTCAATAATTCAGACCCCACAAGGTGTTTCCCCTGTATTTCCCTTCTTGTGGCTACCAGGGGCTGTCAGCCATCTGTTAGGAGCCTTGCAGACTTCACATGCTGCATAGATAGGAGCATGCCAGCCTCCAGCGTGAGCCTGGGCTGGGAAGAGCAGACCCAGAGCCGGCGGTCTGGGAGTTTGAACAGCTGTAGTTTTTGTTTGCAGCTGATTTGAGGCTTTTTTCAGCCGCCAGGTGAGTGTCTCCTAGTCTGCAGCTGCTCCTAACGAAGGCAAAACCATCCGAGGGCCTGATGAGCTGTGAGTTGGTGGGTGTTTTAGTGGCTCGCTTGCCCTGACGGTGTCAAACCATTCACGTGGGAATTCAGGTCGCTTGCACCAAGTGAGAGAATGACTAAGAGAGACGAGGAGAGATAATGGCTGGCGTGGGACTGGCAGGGAGAGCCTTGCTCAAGCACCGTGTGCTGCAATGAGATGGAGGCAGTGGGCTGCAGACACCAGAGCACAGCGCTGTGTGTTCAGCAGGGCTGTGACAGCAACCGGGGCACAGGTTTGCAGTGCGAAGTCACAGCTCCTCCCCTGGCAGGAATTTTGGGGCTAATGGAGGTTTTCACACACCGCAGCCTGGCCAACCTGAGCAACGACATTTTCCTCAATTCCTGCTGCTCAGTCAGTAACTCTGCTTTCAGGTGCTGCCCTTCACGCTCTGGTTTGGTGGCCCCAAGCTTCCCTGTCCCCTCCGTGCCTGCGGTGGCCGTGGGGTGGATGGGGCTGGTCCTAAACTGGCTGCAGGGCAGCTGCTAACGCTGTCAGCCCTCCTCTGCACTCTGCTGCTTCCCCATCTCTGCTGGTGCAATCATGTACGACACGCAGCTGCAGCAGCATTTCTGAGCAGATGTTTTAATGGTGTGAAAAGCACTCGTCGTCAGCTAGCCCTTCATGCCCCCTATAAGGCCTTGATTTTCAATTTAAGGCTCTACTTTTCCTTCATCTTGCTTTCCAGGCACGCCGTCCCCATGCTGGGTCTTGGTGTGTTCTTTCTTGCCCAACCAGGCTTGTTTACAAGCTATTTAGAACCGGTGAATGGAGTAATCCTTGTTGCTACCACAGTATGCAGGTGCTTTCTGCCTGAAAACACCACAGCACTGCTATGGGGGAAGCTGGACCCCTTAAAACTCACCCAGAAAATCTACGCCTCCCTTTGCACAGACCACAAACACTTTGTTCCTATGTGCACTTGCTGGTTTTAGCTCCCTGAGCAGGTTTTTGAAGAGCCACTGCACAGATACCAATTCCTGGTGGCTGCCTTGCAAGTCAGAATCGAGCCTGGAAGGAACAAAGGGGGTGAAGGGATTCCAGGCTGCAGTGGCAAAACCTGGGGTGAAGGAACTTCACCCAGCTGCTTTGGGTCGTATCTGTGTGGACGATTCCCCAGCATGAAATCAGGACCTGGGTTTCACGGCTCTATAAAAGGCATTAGGAATTTACTGGCACCTCTGGGTGCTCAAACGTGCACCTAAGCTGCAGCACAAACAGCCCTGAGGCAACCTTTGGCCGCTGGCTTCAAAGTCTGCCGTTTATTAATGATGCCAACGGCAACAGTGGCCTTTTATTGAGCTCTGCTGTTTGCTCAGGGGCTCTTAAAATGCATCTAAGCCAGAGTGATTTATTCTGCTGCGACTTGGCTGAAGCATCCGCAGTTTCTCTGGTTTATTCTGAAGTTCCAGCGCAGAGACACTGGGTGTTCATAGCAGAGCTGCTCGGAAAGGCTCTGCGTGTTTCAAAACCCAGCAGCTCCCCACCCATCCTGTCTGCATCACCGTTTCTCCCACTCCTGTAATCCTCCCCAGTTGGTCTTTGCCCTGTTCTCCATGGAAGTGGGAGATGAATTCCTCTTTTCTTTTGAAATAAATCCCCGGGGCCGTGAGCCGTTCAGCTTCCAGTCTCCATCCTGCTGTGTTGTCCTCCTGTTCCTGTTGCTGCAAGGAGGCAACCTGCGAGCTGCTGCTTGGGTTGTGAGTGGTGCTGAGTTGACGGCGTGGTGGTGATGGGTTGATGGTTGGACTGGTGGATCCTAGTGGCCTTTTCCAGCCTTTATGACTCTATGCATGGGAGAAAGGAGGCTGAAATCCACGTAATGCAGAGTCCAGGAGTGATGCCAGACCTTGGGGGTTGTGCATCCAGCAGGAGATGTGCACCTGGCCGAGGTGAGAATGGTTTGGATGCGCCAAAATGCTGGTTTAAGTGGTAGAAAGTGAGCAGCAGAAACCAGGCACAGCAGCCTTACTCCTCAGCTTGCTTCGAGGGCTCATCCTAAAGCCTGTTGCCCAACAAAAATGTTCCAAGGGGTCTCCAAAGACAGGTTGGGATAAGAGGTGGCTGACGGCTCCCAGAGGGATTTGGGAGAGAAAATGAGAATGGTGCCGGAGGGCCAAAGCTGTTGGACTTGCTGTTGATGCTGGGCTTCCCTGGGGGCTTGGAGGAAGCGAGGAAGAAATAAGAATTATTTAACCCCAAAGTGTGACAGCTTCACCCTGTTTCGTGGGTAAAGGCAGTGCCAAAATGAATCCCAGTGTTGCTTACAGGGCTTGCAACTGAAATGTGGAGTCGGAAAGGCTGCAGTGGGGTTTGGTGAGGAGCAGGGCTGCTTTTGGGACCTGCAGCATCACGTGGGCTCCGTCAGTGTGAGAGCCGTGTGCGCTGAGATCCCACTTCACTCGCACAAAGATCAGCGCCGTGGGGCTCAGCGCAGCTCTGCCCATCCCTGTGGGTTGGGAGTCCCATAGGCAGGCTTTGCAGCCTCCATCCCTCCTTCTGCAAGCACCCAGCCACAATTTGGGGCAACGCTGGTGGAAATTCTCTCCCCGCTTCCCCACCACAGCACGGGCAGAGCTTGGGGTGATCCGGGTGACCCCAGACTCCCTGCAGCCTTCCTTCCCCATCCCCGGCTGAGGCTTTGTTTACTGCCGCCAGCTCAGTGCAGGGAGGGAAGGTTATATTTAACATCCTGCCTGGGACAGGGCTGTAAATGAGCCCTGAAATGGCCACTTGTGGGGCTGTACAAAAATACACCGGAGCCAGACGGCTGCGCTCGCTCTGCTGATGCAAGGCTGGGCGCTGCGGGGCCGCCGACCCCAGGGCAGGGAAACGCTGCTCAGAAACCCTCCGTTGTGCCCCGCTGCCCTGGGTTCAAATAAGCTGCAATTTTCATTCCAAAACCACAATGTTGGCTTGCACACGGTGCAGCTTTCCCCGCTCCGGGGCCTCGCGTTCCTCTTGTTCGTGCCCTCCCCAGCCTTGCCCTGGGCTGTGGGGCAGAAGACGCTGCTCCAGATACCCAAAAATTACAAAGATTTGTTCACCGAAACTGGGGGATTGAGGGGTGTTTGGTTGCAAACCCTGCTTTGCCCCTGGGCTGGGCAGTGTTTGTCCTCGTTCCTGGAACGATGCTGGTTTTAGCAGAAGGGGAAAACCCAGAGAAAAGCGGTCAAACCAAAACCCAGCTGTAAGGCAGAACGCAGAGTCAGGGCTGCGGAGGCAGGTGCTGGAGGCTCCGCCATCAGCTTCTCCTGAATTCATTTCCCCAGATGCGTTTACACATCTGTGAGGTGAGAGGAGGGTGAAACCTGGCTGTTTACATCTCCGTTTGGAAAGCAGCCTCTAATTGCACCCTCACGGGTCTGCAGCCCAGGAGCACCGTGTGTATTTATACCCTAGAGGCACAGCCCTGGCGCTGCTCCTGGGCTGGAGATCCCTGTCCTGTGCCCACGGAGCTCAGGACCGCGTCCACTTGGCATTGCAAGAGCATTTTATCACTGCTCCTCCTTGCAGGACTCCATTTGGGGGCGTTAATTTCAGGCGGTTTGGTTTCTCACTGTTGTACTCCAGCTGTGTCTCGGTGCTGTTCTCTTTCTGTGTGCTTTTCTGCTGCGTTTGCCCTTCTGATCACTTCATTTCCAGCCCGGGGGTTCGGTTTGCCTCCATTCAAACTCACATCTTCATTTAAAATGAGTGCTGTGTGTAGAAATGCACGTAAAGATAAGCCTTGCTCGCCGATGGAAGATCATCGAGTCGCTTTCTCCAAAGCAGAGATGTGGCATCGCCGAAACCACCCTGAATGGCCAAACTCAGTTGTCCTGCAGTGTGTCATTAGTGGATATCAGGAGCTTGTAGCTGGGACCTGTGGCTTTGACCCTTTGTACTTGGAAGCTTTGCAGTCCTGATCGTAGCAGCGGATTAACGTGGCACGGTGTGGTTTTGGTGGAAAAGAGGTTATTATGTTAAGTGTTGTTTCTCTCATGTCCTGCAGTGAGGTTTTTCTCGTGCACATGCAAGCATGCACTCCAGCCAGTTATTCTAGCAAAGCCAGGCTTTAAAGGCTGGTAAATGTTTAATAACGCTGCTTTAGTACATGCTGCTCTGTCCTCTGGTTTCTCTGTCCCTGGGTGGACATTTCTCTACAGTTCCACCTCCTCCTCTTGGGCTTCAAAACAACGTGAAACCAGAAAGCCGTTTCAGTGGTGTTGAGCCCTCAGGCTGCGTCCTTTTGAGGGCACCTTTTCCATGCTGTCCAGACCTGGAAGATCAAACCCAAATGTGCACGCACAACACCTTCCAAGTTGAGCCTTTCCAAGAGCCCAGCTGAGCTGCTGGGTGTCAGGTCAATCGTCCCCTCTCAGCAGCCTTTCTCCAGCAGTTTTGCTGTCCAGACACTTGGATCTGCGCTCGCGTCTCCCCCTCCGGCTGCTTGGAGCATCCCTCGTGCACCTCAAACAGCGCTGTGTGACCCAGGGTGTGTTGTTGATTTTTTTTCTCCCCTCCTGTTCCTCTGCAGGAGAAGCATGAAGAGGAAAGCGATGTTCACCTGTCCGTTCAACGGGGACTGCAAAATCACCAAGGACAACCGGCGGCACTGCCAGGCCTGCCGGCTGAAACGCTGCGTGGACATTGGGATGATGAAGGAGTGTGAGTACGCTGGGTGCGCAGGGCTCAGCCTCGCGGCCCTGGCGCCCTTCTTCTTAAAACCTCTGTGCCCAAGGCTTTAAAACCCGCACGAGGACTGGAAGAGGATGCAAAGGGCAGGGGGACGGCGTGGGTAATGATTGCGCGGGGCTCATTTAATGATTGAGGCGTTTGTGAGCTGGCTTTGCTGGCAGCTGCATGGTGAGCACATCCGGGGCCGTTGCTGATTAACTCACGGATGGAGCCCATTCACGTCCTGTCCCGTGCAAAGTCATCGTCCTCCCGCAGCGCGTGGCCGAGCAGGCAGGGAGAGCTGGAGAGCCTCCGAGTGCTGATGCTGTGGGATGGGGAGCTGCGCTCGCAGCCAGCCGTTCCACCTTTTGCTCTGCAATAGCTTTATTTCAGGCCCCTGGTCCTGCAGCAGGGTCCGTCCGTCCCGCCACGTGCAACGCAGAGGCTTAAACAAATAGCAGAGGGAAGTAAAGCACTTTTTAACCCAATCTAAACAGGTTAATGTTGTCCAAATATTTGTTTGTTTTTTTTTTTTGACTGTATTTATAGATAAGCAGCTTTTAAAAATAAAAGCTGCTTGGCACGTTTCCTCCTACACACGCGTGCTTTCTACGCCCCGAGACTTCAGGAGTTTAAACCAAAATAACAGCCCTCTGCTAGGAGACTGCAAACAGGACAGCCTGTCCCATGATTGATGGGCTTGAAAATTCAAAGCTGGCTTGGCAAATGGAAGTGCTGAACGTTTCCTTATGTGCCGAGCGGAGAACAAACAGCGCCCGGTGGCACGGGGTGCAGATCTGCAAACCAGAACTTGCAAAGAACTTGAAGAAAAAAAATGCCTAAATGTTCAGGAGCCCCGGAGATCAAACAGATCTTGAGGCCCCCAAATCCTGTAAAGTGTCGGCTGTGCTCTGTAGGGGGGTAGGAAAGCAAAGAGCAGGCAATGCACCAGGTGAATCCTTCTCTCGTGAGAGCACAGGGATGGGGAAGCAAACCGGAGCAGGTCTGCATCCCATGTTCTGCCCTGCAGAAACAGCTGCTCCCTTTGGTTTAACGCTTGGACACGGCAAAGAGCCAGAGCTGCTCCCTGTAGTCGGCCGAGCAGTGTGGGAAGCACTGCACAAAGCACAGTTTTGGTGTTCTGCTGCTTTGGCATTTGTTGTCACACCTGATTTCTTGGTTGGAACAGCACCGTTAGGCACTTTCTGCTCCCGAACCCGGCTCTGAGGTGTTCCAAGAGCAGCAGGAGAGCCGTCCTCATTGATGGCATGTTTACACTGTGGATCTTATCTCACTCAGAGGGAGGAAAAGCACTGAGCTGATTGAAAAGGAGAGCGCTGAAATGCCCCAGCGCACGAGGCTGCCTGGCTGGGAGCCTCCAGCCCTGGTTACTGCAGTTTGTTTGGCATCACCGTTGCCAACAAGGGAAATGTGTTGACTTGTAGCAGTCAATTACCCAGGAAGGGTCAGAAAATGCACGGAGGGATTCGCCTGCCCGCCTCGGGGTTAACTTGTAAGCGACCCCCCCTTAGCAAACGGATTCTGTATTAATGAAACCTAACCGAGGAGCCTAAAAATAGCCTTCCTGCAGCCTCTGCTGCTGCTTCAGTGAATGGGAACAAGGTGTGCTGCTGTTATTTTTAGGTGGCATCGTGGATCTTTGAACTCTTGGGGTGGGCTCGTGTCTTCCCCGGGCTGCGGTTGCTGGCACGGGTAGGGATGGGCTTGGTTTGCTCCGCTGCTGATGGGTCCGAAGCAGAAATTAGAGCAAAAATGGATAAGGAGGAGGAGGCAGATGTGGACGCTCTTTGTGCTTGTGTTAATTTGAGGTCTGGTGCAGGCAGCTCCGTCTCCTCCTCCTGTCCTAAATCTTGGGTGGCTTTCAGCGTTGCCCCCAGCCACGTCTGCACGGCTCCAGGCTCGGTGCTGCAGTGAGGGGCCCTCAAGAAGGTGAAGGCTTTGTGTGTGTTGAAAATGGCACAGAGCAGAAGCCCTGCCCTGCTGCGCTCCCTGGGGAGCTGAGGACAGCCGCTGTCCCCACGAGGGACCAAGGAAGGGATGAGTTGCAGCCATAGGAACACGCTGAGCCCAGCAGTGAGGGTCAGGGCCGGGGGCTGATCCACAGCTGCAATCTGCAAGCAGCGTTAGCAAATATTTGTGGTTTTCCACCCATCTTATCTGCGTGGGGTAAAGCACAGGGCAAGCTTAGGGGACAGCGTCAGGCCACGGGCGAAGGCGAAAGCCGCGTCGTTTGGAAATGTTTTCGGGCTGTTTCCCTTCAGATGGCCCAAGCAATGCTGAGCTCATTCCTTCCATCCCGCAAAATTGCCTCTCGCCAGCTGCGTGGTGCTCCAGAAGGGGCACCCATCCCTCCAGGGCCTTGCGTTACCTGTGGGTAATTCACCTCTCTTGGCCTCGCTGCCCTCTCTTTCCCTTGCTTTTATCAGCTCTGCAGTCATTACAGCACACACGGGCAGGGGATGTGCTTCCCCTTGGCTGCCCTGTGCTGCGGTGCAAAGCAGGGAGGCAGAAAACACAGCGCTGAACTGAGCGGCCGCAGCAGCCTGGCTGCATCTCTCCCTGCTGTGCTACTGCTGGGGGATTTTGGGTGCCTGTCACGGTGCCAGGATCGAGGAGCCTCCTTGGGAGGATCCAGCTGTGCTTGCAGTGTCCTGCTGCAGTTTGTCTGCCTGTGGATGGATTGCAGAGCGTTATGCGGGAGCTGGGATGTGGGGGAAGCGAAGGCAGAGCTGTGGGAGAGGCAGTGGGGAGGAATGAGGTTTGCACCCTGTGAAGGCTGCATCTCGTGAGAATGGCTGCAGAGCGATCCTGGGTGCTTCTGGCAATGGAGCGGGGTCGCAATGCCCTGCAGAGCTCTTTGGGGATGATTCCTGCCCTGATGCCTTGTGGCAAATTAAACACACACTGTGCTGCCCAGCCCTCACCCTGCGGATCACTGCACGGCTTCACTGCAGAGCTGCTGCCGCAGGGGCAGTTCTGCTTCCCCCCATCCTCAATGCCACTCCCTGGGGATGGAAAGGAACCCACGGGGCTTTCTGGGGCTGCGTGGTGTCCCCACGTCCAGCTGAAATGCTGCCTGCCAAGCTTTGATGCAGTGTCTGAGTGCCATCCAGTCTCACACTGATATTTGCTCTGTTTCGTTTCGGTTGGTGTTCGGCTGCCCTTTGCTCCCCCAATGGCGCACGTCTCCCTCCATGCCATCCCCAGCACCTCCAGCTCCCCGCTTTGGCCGAGGCTGCGTGCTCACATCCTCACCCACCAGCCGTGTCCTCGTGCTCTCAGTAACCTCAGAGCAGCCCTGCGGCTTTTCTCCTCTGTCCCTGTGGTGTCTGCAGAGGTCCGTTCTGTGTCTGAACAGAAGTGATGTGCACATGTTGGCTTCTCCTCCTCCTGTGCTTCGGGTCAGGGCAGCCCACAGCCGTTCCACTGCAGCTCTGTTTGTGCCAGGAGCTGGGAGCACAGCTCCAGCTCAGCTCTGGGGAAGGGAGCAGCCCTGGGATCTGATCTCAAGCTGAAGATGCAGGCTGGGGCGCGTTGGCCCCATCCATCCTTCCGTGTGCACGAGGTGAGCGCAGACGAAGCCTTTTTCCCAGGAATTTTATAAAGCCCGTCAGTTGTGCTGTTACCATTTCTCACCCTAAAGCTTCAGCTTTGCTGCTCCCCGTTGGCTGAGCTGCTGCCAGGCTCTGTTGGGGCTCGCACAGCACCGCCTCTGTTTGCAAGATGAGCTGGAAGGGAATTGCGATTGCGTTTATCGCGTCGTTCTGATCTTTAAAACACCTTCGATCTGCCTGCGGGGCTTCCTTCGGGTTTTAGACTCCTGTAAGCTCTGGCAAGTCCCATCAGAGCGTTCAGCACCGACCCAAATCCCTGGCGTTGGTTTTGCAATGGGTTCAGAGCAACGTGCAGCCCGCACCACAGTCTGCCAGGCCTCAAAGCGCTGAAACCCCGGGACAAATAAGGAAAGATGCTCTGTTGTGCAGATCCCATACAGGGAAATCCATCTGCCTTAGGGGATTTGACCAGGGGTCGGTGCATGCGCTCCCATCCCAACTCCTCTTCCTCACTTTCCTCCGTGCTGGGGTGGCTGAGGAGCCGCTGACCCCATCTCAGCTCTGTCCCCCTTCCAGCCCCACGTGGCGCTTCCCAGTGCTGCTGCATTCCTCAGTGATTTCTCCTTGCATGCAGCACCTGGATGGATCCCAAGCTTTCCTAATAGGACAGGAGATGGCGAATTCCCCGTTTCGCCCGGGCTGCCCCCTGCAGCACTGACCGTTCCGTGCCGGTCACAGGAGCGACCTTTCGGCCTCAGCCGCTCATTCAGTACCTCCAGATCTTTAAATCCCCCCCCGAAGGTTGTTGTGCAAGTTTGAAAACGTATTGGAAAAATGCTGTTGGCAAAAGGCAGCAGAAGGGGCCAAGAAGTGCAAATGGCTCCTTGAGCCCCGCTGCCTTCGTCAGCCTCTCCTTCCAGATTCCACCCGACCGCAGGAAGCCGCCTGCCATCAGATAAAACACGCTGGGCTGCTCTGCTAATAACTGGTTCTGGGGCTAATAGCTTCTCAATGAAGGGGCACTGCTATTTATAGGACCCAACAGTGGATATGCTTTGCTGATTGGGAGCGTTAACGAGCCGTTGGGTGCAAAGGTGGGTGCTTGTTGTTGCTTTTCCAACCTTGTGAGGCTCTTCAGGTCTTTAGGTTCTTTATAAGGGTCACATTGGAGCCCAAATTGCCTTTGGATGTTCAAACATCCCTAATAAATGGGAGACGCTTTGCTCGTCGCCTTTGGACCCGACCTTTGGCTGCTGCTGAAGGCTGTTGCTCATAATACAAGCAATAAATTGGTATATTACAGAACAATTGAGGTTGGAAGAGGTCGCTAGGATCAATCTGGTCCAGCCACCACCCATCCCCACCGTGTTTGTGTGTCCCCTCAGCTGAAAAACAGCCGCCGTGCTGCTGCCCACCGCACTGCGCTCCCTCTGTTGTCGGAGCTGAGAGCGGTGGTGCACGAACCCGTCGGCCCACATCTTGAGATTTCTTTCACCCGAAAGCACAGAGCAAACAGTGAGGTCTGGAGCGAAGCCGTGGCGGTGCTGACGTGACCTGACTGCACCCGACGGCACCCAAATGGGCCATAAACGGTGCATAGCAGGGAGCCGTGACCCAGCAGGCGAGGACAGGAGCGGGTTCAGTAATAGGGTCGATGCAGGTTCAATGACCCATTAGCAACGCTGAGGGCTGCTGCTTGGCTGCAGCACACCTGAGGCGCTTCGGTGCTGCTTTCCCAGTGCCTGTTTGCGACCCTTTGCTCTTTCCTTCCATCCCTGCAGTCATCCTGACGGATGAGGAGGTGCAGAGGAAGCGTGAGATGATCCTGAAGCGCAAAGAGGAGGAAGCGCTGAAGGAGAGCCTGAAGCCCAAGCTGTCGGAGGAGCAGCAGAAAGTCATTGACATCCTCCTCGAGGCCCACCACAAAACTTTCGACACCACTTACTCCGACTTCAACAAGTTTCGGGTACGTTGGGGGGCACAACAGCCCCGATTCCCACCTCAGCACCAGCAGCTCCAAGAAACTTCATCAGTTTCATCCCAATAAAAGCCGGTGCAAATATCTCGGTGCTCCCCTCAAGCTTGCTCTCCCAGCCCCATTCCTCTCACCCCGCTCTCTCTTCCAGCCCCCTGTGAGAAGCAAAGTCAGCAGCAGTGCAGCAACGCAATCCTCCTGTGTCGTGTCCCAGGATTTCTCCTCGGAGGACCCCAATGATGTTTTTGGCTCTGATGCCTTCGGTGCATTCCCAGGTACTGGACTCAGCTCTGTGTGTGGCATTTCAGGCATCCTTATGCTATGGAAGCAAAAGGGGAAGAGATTTTTCTAAGCTTGGCCAAGAACGAAATAGTTGTCTCAGCTCTCCTAGGGAATGCATTTGACTCTAAGAGCCTCCTGAGGGTGTTCAGAAGGCTCCTGATGAGCTGAGAGCATGAAGTGCTTGGCTGCATCGGGACCATGAGCTGGGTTGCCGCTGCTCTGCCTGCAGTTAGACCTAAACTAAAAATCCCACAGCTGATGTGACCAAAGCGCTCTCCCGGCCCAAGACAACGACCTCCCAGCACAACAGGCACCATCCCTGCTTCGGGCTGACACCCCTCCCTGTTACATCTCACCCCCATGGACCACCTCCCTCTTTCCAGAGCCCATGGAGCCCCAGATGTTTTCCAACCTGGATCTTTCCGAGGAGAGCGATGAGACCCCCTCCATGAGCATCGAGCTGCCCCAGCTCCCCATGCTCCCACACTTGGCTGACCTGGTCAGCTACAGCATACAGAAGGTGATCGGCTTCGCCAAAATGATCCCCGGATTCAGGTGAGATGTTGTCCCCACGCCAGGTGCCCACGATGGTTTTATGCTCCCAGCAATTCAGTCCCAGCTTCCACAGTCATTTTTCTCCACTTCTCTCTGTCCCCTTCCCAGCTCTGTTCTTACCTTCTTATTCTCTTTCCCTCTCCCTTCCTGGGGTTATTCCTCTTTAATCTTGAGCTGGATTCACCCTGGCCACATAAACAAAATGCCTGAGCTCCTGAGAAAGATGCTAAGGCCATGTGAGTGGTGCTCGTCTTGCTTGTGTGTCCTGAGATCCCGTTTAACACCAGCCCAGCAAGAGTCAGCCTGGAGCCCAGGGCTCTGGGTGCTGCCACTCGATACACGGAGCTGCAGAAATACCCACTGCTTAATTACCCAGAAATTCAGGGTGAGGGAGAAGCCGGATCGTGCCTCTGGTTGTGGACATCTCCTCATTCCCGCCCGCAGGGATCTGACTGCAGAGGATCAGATTGCCCTGCTGAAATCCAGTGCCATTGAGGTGATCATGCTGCGCTCCAACCAGTCCTTCACCTTGGAGGACATGTCGTGGACCTGTGGAAGCAACGACTTCAAGTACAAAGTCAGCGATGTCACCCAAGGTAAAGGTGCTGCCGGGCTGAGGGCTCAAAGGTGGCGCCGCAGCCTGAAATTCAGGTGTAAGAAAACCGTACTGAGCAAACTGCAGATATTCAGGTGGATATTAAACATCTGCCAGCACCTGGGGAAGAGCCTTGGAGTTACCCTGGGATGCTGAGATCCTTGGTGCAAGGCCTTGGAGTAACGCTGGGATGCTGAGATCCTTGGTGCAAGGCCTTGGAGTAACCCTGGGATGCTGAGATCCTTGGTGCAAGGCCTTGGAGTAACCCTGGGATGCTGAGATCCCTGGTGCAAGGCCTTGGAGTAACCCTGGGATGCTGAGATCCTTGGTGCAAGGCCTTGGAGTAACCTTGGGATGCTGAGATCCTTGGTGCAAGGCCTTGGAGTAACCTTGGGATGCTGAGATCCTTGGTGCAAGGCCTTGGAGTAACCTTGGGATGCTGAGATCCTTGGTGCAAGGCCTTGGAGTAACCCTGGGATGCTGAGATCCTTGGTGCAAGGCCTTGGAGTAACCCTGGGATGCTGAGATCCCTGGTGCAAGGCCTTGGAGTAACCCTGGGATGCTGAGATCCTTGGTGCAAGGCCTTGGAGTAACCCTGGGATGCTGAGATCCCTGGTGCAAGGCCTTGGAGTAACCCTGGGATGCTGAGATCCTTGGTGCAAGGCCTTGGAGTAACCTTGGGATGCTGAGATCCTTGGTGCAAGGCCTTGGAGTAACCTTGGGATGCTGAGATCCTTGGTGCAAGGCCTTGGAGTAACCCTGGGATGCTGAGATCCTTGGTGCAAGGCCTTGGAGTAACCCTGGGATGCTGAGATCCCTGGTGCAAGGCCTTGGAGTAACGCTGGGATGCTGAGATCCTTGGTGCAAGGCCTTGGAGTAACCCTGGGATGCTGAGATCCTTGGTGCAAGGCCTTGGAGTAACCTTGGGATGCTGAGATCCTTGGTGCAAGGCCTTGGAGTAACCCTGGGATGCTGAGATCCTTGGTGCAAGGCCTTGGAGTAACCCTGGGATGCTGAGATCCCTGGTGCAAGGGCAGAGATCCCCCAGTGAGATCCCAAGGAAACCAGGCAGAGCAAACAGCACATCGTGACGGGTTGTGGGGCCACGGAGGGCAGGGATGGGATCTGCTTGCTGCGTGCTGTGGGCACCCAAAACGTGTTTTGGTGTTTCTGCACAACGCGGCGCGGTGTGGGAGCGATAAGGAACGCAAACCGCCCGTAGGTTAATTGCCTTTCTGAAGTCATCTGCTCCATAATCTCCTGCCTTAAAGACGCCGCTGGGGAGGAAAGATTGAAAGAAATAACGTTTTTAAAGCTCTGTCAAAAATCATCCTGTGATTCTGTGATCCTGGCGCTCCTCTGCACTGAAGGAGGAGGCGCTGAGCTCCGCGCTCATCTCTCAGCTGCAGATCTGAGGTCTCACCCAGGTGCTAACAGCTCCTCTCTGTCCCCAGCCGGCCACAGCATGGAGCTCCTCGAGCCGCTCGTGAAGTTCCAGGTGGGCTTGAAGAAGCTGAACCTTCACGAGGAAGAGCACGTGCTCCTCATGGCCATCTGCATCCTGTCCCCAGGTAGGAGGACGCTCGTCCCCAAGCTCCCCACCCTGCCAGGCTTTGGCAGCACGAAGGCTCCACCAATATCCCCAAGCCTGGCAGTGCCAGGCTAACAGCCGGACTCGATGACCTCCAAGGTCTTTTCCAAGGGCCGATCTGATGATGCTGGTGTTCCCTAGATCGACCCGGCGTTCAGGACACCTCGCTGGTGGAGTCCATCCAGGACCGCCTCTCAGACATCCTGCAGACCTACATCCGCTGCAGGCACCCCCCGCCCGGCAGCCGCCTGCTATACGCCAAGATGATCCAGAAGCTGGCCGACCTGCGCAGCCTCAACGAGGAGCACTCCAAGCAGTACCGCTGCCTCTCCTTCCAGCCCGAGCACAGCATGCAGCTCACGCCCTTGGTGCTCGAGGTCTTCGGCAACGAGATCTCCTGATTCCAGCCGTGGGTTTGAGCACCCGCGTCTAAAGGGATAAGTCAGCCTTGGCCCCGAGAGGAGGGCTGTGACCCTGGGAGGAGGTTGTACATAGTTTGGTTTCACACTACTGCAGGTCCTGCTTTGTTTTCTTGGCCACGGCGGCCGAGGTTTGCTCGCTGCAGACCCAGATCTGTGCATTTCCCCCCCCCCCCTCCATGAGTGTTTCTTTCACTCGTCTGCAAGAGCTGACTTATCCCTTTATGGATGTTTTGAGGCTGGGTTGCCTTGAACCACTTTTTTTCTGACCAGAAACTGGGGCTGCTCGGAAGGAGAGGCTCAGGTTTTGCAGATTCATGGCACTGGGGAACCATCGAAGGCACCTGTTGAACCTGAGGGACCCCTCCGCTCACCCCCGATTTGAGAAATGTGATGCTGATGGAATTGCACACCCCAGACCCATGCAGGAAAATGCTGAGGCTGCTCCTCAGAGCCCCACAGACAGCGGTGAGAGGTTGGAGAAGGGAACCACAGCCAGGAACAGTCAGCCGGGCTGTGATGTGTGTTCCCAGCACTACTGCCACCCCGTGTCCCACATCAGCCCCACTGCTGACACCATCCTGTAAGGGTGTTGTCTGTTGTCACGTTGAGGCCAGGCGGAGCTAAATGGGCACGCTGAGGTTTCCTGTGCAATGCTGGAGCTCTGGAAGGTGCCCCATCCCCGCTGACCCCACTGAAGCCACTTCTGCAGGGTGGTGGTCCTTCAGGAGGGGTCAGTGGGAGCAGCGCCAGCACGAGGATGGATTTGGGGCCATGAAATGCAGAGGAGCAGCGGGAGCTGAGTGCCTTGGTGGGACGCCAGGCAGCACCGTGTCTGGGGACACACAGCGGTCACGCTGCATGGACAGCGGGGGGTGGGGACCCTGCAGGCAGCCGGACCTGGGGACAGTGCCTGGGGATGGGCGCTGCACGGTGGGCACGGGGGGCAGCGGGGCTCCATCTCCGTGCAAATAAACGTGGCGTGGGAGCAGCACCGGCTGCGCTGTGGGGCTGTGTCCGTCTGTCCGGGTCCGTGTGAAGCTGCTGGAAGTGTCCGTCTGTCCGGGTTTGTGTCTGGGTGGGGCTGCACTAAGTGTCCTTCTGTCTGTCCGTGCTGTTCCGTGTCCGCATGTCCCTCTCTCCCCATCTCCTTTCGCATCCCCGTCTGCGCATGTACGCGTCCACACGTATCGCTGTGTCACTCCGTATCTCCTCAGCTCCCCTCCCCGCAGCCCCGTGTCACCGTTCCCCTCCCACGTACCCCCCCGTGTCCCCACGTCCCCGCCCCCTCCACGTGTCCTAAACTCCGCCCTCTGCGCATGCGCGGGTGGGTCAGGGCGGGGCAGAGCCGCACATGCGCAGTACAGAAGGGCGGGGCGGGCTGAGCCGCCGCACGCGCAGATCAGAAGGGCGGGGCGGGGGCCTTCGGGCGAGGCATGCGCATGCGCCGTCAAAAGGCGCTGTGGAGGCAGGGCCGCACATGCGCAGCGTCGCGGAGGCGGTGCCACGCATGCGCAGCGTCGCGGAGGCGGCACCGCGCATGCGCAGTGATGCGCGGCGGTCTGCGCGCCGTTCCCCTCATGGCCGCCGCCGTCACCGGGAGCGGGGCCGGGTCCAAGCGGGCCCGAACGGAGCCGGTTCCGCGCATCGGCACCCACGATGGCACCTTCCACTGCGACGAGGCGCTGGCGTGCTTCCTGCTGCGCCTGCTGCCGCGCTACCGGGTACGGCCGCGGCCTTCTCGGACCCTTCTGCACTCGGACCTGGTCTTACCTTGCGAGTCCTGCCCTTCCTCAGGGTCGCCCGTGGGTCCCCCGGCCCTGCTGGAGCCCGCAGTGCCACTGAAGAATCTCCCTGGGATCCCCAAGCTCACGTTTTCTGGTCCACCATCCTTCGTCGGGGCCGCAGTGGGGTCCTCAGCCTCCTTTTGGGGTCCTCAGTCTCCGCTGGGGGCCGCTCCTGCCCTCCTTTCCCTTATAACGTCTCCAGTCTCACCAACTCTGGTATCCCCAGCCCCCTGCTGGAGTCCCCAGTCTCGCTTAGGGCCCACCCTGTGATCCCCAGGCCGTTGTCAGAATCCATGGCCCCACCTGGAGGACGCTTTCAGGTCCCCAGTCCTTCACTGGGGCCACACTGAGCTCCCCAGCTCCTTGTTGGGGTCCTCAGCCCCACGTGGTGCCTGCCCTTATGTCCCCATTTCCCCCTTGAGGTCCTGTTCTCCCCAGTCCCACTCTGGGCCCCCCTCAGCCTCACCCCATGCCTCAGCAGGACGCAGAGGTGGTGCGGACCCGGGACCCCCAACGCCTGGCCCAGTGCGATGTGGTGGTGGATGTGGGGGGCGAATATGACCCCGAGAGGCACCGCTATGACCATCACCAGAGGTGAGACACTCCACCACGTTGGGGTCACCACATAAGGGAGCCCCCCCCCGAGGGCTGACCCTGTGATCCCACAGGTCTTTCACCCAGTCCATGCGGAGCCTCCAGCCCAGCAAGCCCTGGACCACCAAACTGAGCAGCGCTGGGTTGGTTTATTGCCACTTTGGCTCCCAAATCCTTGCTGGGCTTCTGGGACAGCCAGAGGACAGCCCCGTTGTGACTGCACTCTACGATAAGGTACGGGGGATTTGTGACCCACCAGCCTGACTTTCCCTTGTGGAAACCACCCCATAAAAGAGGGGTTGGGTTCCAGGCGTTCTGACCCCACCCTGTCCCCAAGCTCTATGAGAACTTTGTGGAGGAGATCGACGCCATCGACAACGGCATCGCGCAGACGGACGGGGAGCCCCGCTACGCCCTCACCACCAACCTCAGCGCCCGCGTGGGGCACCTGAACCCCCGCTGGAACGACCCCGACCAGGACACTGAGGTGGGGACACGTGGGAAAGGGGGAACGCAGAGCTGCGTTCTTTGGGGTCGTTGCTGATCTTCTGCTGCATCCCCAGGCTGGGTTTAAGCGGGCAGTGGAGCTGGTGGGCAGTGAGTTCATGGACAGGCTCGACTATTATCACCGTGCCTGGCTGCCTGCGCGGGCGCTCGTGGAGGACGCCATCCGGCGCCGCTTTGAGGTGCTCCCTGTGCTTGTTTTGGGGGGGTTTAAAGGATGGGTGGAAGCCTGGGGCAAGGGGAGGCCAGGTCCCCTTGGTGTTGACCTCCCCGCACAGCTCAGGGCACAGCTGTGCACCCCGTTTCTCTCTCTGCACCCTTACAGCCACTCTCTGTGCACCCCTGTAACACCACACATTGTCACACATTCCCATCCTCCACCACCACTCACCCTAAACAGGTGGTGGTGCATCCCCACAGCGCAGGGTCTCATTGGGAGGGGGGGGCTGTGCTATTCAGATGGAGAAAAGCGCAAGAAGGGGGGGAGAAGCTGAGGCGCAGGGCAGTGCTGGGGCACAGGGCAGGACCTCACGTGCCACCACGCAGCCGCATCGTGTTCCCTCTGCAGGTGGACACAAGCGGGGTGATGCTGGAGCTCCCGCAGGGCGGCTGCCCCTGGAAGGAGCACCTCTTCAGCCTGGAGAAGGAGCTGGCGCTGCCCAACCCGCTCCAGCTGGTGCTTTTCCCCGACCGCAGCGGGCAGTGGCGGGTGCAGAGCGTCCCGGTGGGGCCACGCAGCTTCGAGAGCCGGTGAGCCCCGTCCCCAGCGCCTCCCCTGCCAGGAGGGGACAGGATCTCAACCCCCTGCCCCTTTTCCCACCATCGCAGCCTCCCTCTCCCCGAGCCGTGGCGGGGTGTTCGTGACGAGGCGCTGTCTCAGCTCGCCGGCATCCCCGGCTGTGTCTTCGTGCACTCCAGCGGCTTCATCGGAGGCAACCGTACGCGGGAGGGGGCTTTGGAGATGGCCCGGAGGACATTGGCACTGCAGGGGGTGGGAGCACAAAGCGGATGAGTTCCCCACCCCCCAATGAGTTGCCTGTGCTGGGACTTCTCATGGACTGTTGGCACGGTCACAGCAGGACACCAAAGCAGCTGTGAGCTGCCACTGGTCCCAGTTACAGCGTTAGACCGGTCCGAAAGCACAGAGCAAAGCAAGAGGCTTTTAAGGATTCGGTGCTCTGAAGCCTGGCCTGTTATGTACTGGCTGCCAACACCAGTAAAAACCAGTGCATTCCCAATGCATCTGCTGGTCAGGTAGTGGGAGCTGCTTCGGAGGTGTCCTGGGGCACAGGGGGGCACATGGGGTTCCAAAAGGTCACACGCTGGGGTGCAAAAGCAGGTGCAGCCTCACCATCCCCAGCACTCTGTTGTTGGTTTGGGGGTTGGACTCGATGATCTCTGGAGGTTCCTTCCAACCCCTACAATTCTGTGATTCTGTGATTCCCTCCATCCCAGCTGCCCCTGGGAGGGGAACGTCACCAGCCCAGCTGTCCTGGGGAGGACACAGACCCCCCCCCCTCGCTCCCCGCCTCCCGCTGCAGGGCGATGCAGGCAGCCTGGCTGTTCCTGCTGGCTCTGGGGTTGCCCTGCTGCCCCCGAGGCAGCCGCTGCCCTTTGGGGGGTCCCCAGGGCCTTCCCCCCACCGCCGGCGGTCGCAACGAAACCCTGGCAGGGAGCGGGCAGCCACGGGTGCCAGACGTGGCCATGCTGGTGGCCGTGGGTGGGTGGCTCGGCGCCGTCCTCGCCTACGTGGGACGCTACGTGAGGAGGAGCCGCGCCGAGACCCGTCTGCACCTCGAGTACCTGCGGGCGCTGCCCTGCCGGCGGCCGAGCCCCGGGGAGGAGGAGCCGCTCAGCGCCGTCCTGTGACACCACGGACACCACAGGGGCAGAAGTTCCCAGCAGCAGATCCAAACCGGGGATCCCTCGCCGTCTCCGGTGTGAGTTGTTTACCCCACGTCTTCGTTGGGCTGCTGCCGTCTTTTCCGTGGGGCGGAAGGGCAGCTTCCCTGCCTCGTTTCGGGGTTTGGTTTTCAGGAGGGTCGTGTGGGTCCTGGGGGTGGTGGCACTGTGGGCTGAGCAGGGCCCTCCCTCCCCGTTTCCTCTGCGGAGCGATTACAGCGTAATCCCAGGGATTAACCACGTGTAATCCAGGGCTTTAAGCACTGCCCCCCTCAGCCTCCCCTTAATCCCACTCCGGCCCATCTGCTCCCCCCAGCGCTGTCAGGGCTCACGTGGGGCTGCAGCAGCACTCCCTGAATGGGCTGAGAAGGGGAAGGTCTGTGCCGTGCTGGGTCTCACTGAGCTGCAGCCCTTCTGGTGGTTCCTTACGCCCTCAAGGTGAAGCCCAAAGGCTGCATTTAAGGCCAAGGAACCCTCACAGCCCCTTCGGCCCTCAGTGCAGCCACTTAACCACAGAGCAAAACCCCACGCTCATTGGGGGCTCCCCAGGTGTTTGTTTGCCGCACACAAATGTAGGGGCAGGAACCTCAGATCTGCTTTGGTTTAGGCACAGAATGGCTCTTCTCCTACAGGTGCACTCCAAACCATGACCGGACATCACAGAGCGGCACCAGAGCCCCAGGAACAAAACCCGAGTGGCTTTGAGAACGCATCCCCCCAACAGACTTCCAGGGAACGTTTCCTTGTTTTCCCTGGACAAGGACAGAGCGAGGAGCAGCGCCAGGCGTGGGGAGGAGGAGCCACCTTTAATCTGCACGGCGCTCGACGGCTGAACCCCGCATTCCACAGAATTGAGAGCACGGAGCCGTGCAGAACCTGCGGGGGTACAGGAAGGGGAACAGGGAACTGCAATGGATCCCAAACGTCCTGAGCTGCTGTCAGAGCTCCGAGAAGAGCGGCTGCTCCCTCACGCTGCTGCTGGCCGTCACCACGGCGGGGCTGCGGCCGGGGCTGCCGTAGGGCAGGCGGGAGCTCAGGAAGAAGAAGGGGATGTGGCTGATGGTCCCCGTGGACCAGCACTGGAAAGGACAACGGCGCAAAAGTCAGCACAGGGCAGCACCGTCCCAAAGAGCAATGGGTCACCATCGCCTTCCCTCCGCCCTCTCTGCACGGCGGGGCAATTTCACCCGCTGCATTCCTGACCGAGAGCCGGAGCCGCACTCACCACAGTCAGCAGCGCTCCCTTCTCGAAGCAGGGGTGGAAGGCGATGAGCTGCGGCTCCGCGCTCTGCTCCCCCCTCAGGAATCCGCTGGAAGGGAAAGGAGAGCTGCAGTGAGAGGCGGCGCAGCGCTGTGGGCTTAAGCGCCATCTCTGCTGCACTGAGAGAACCGCAAAGGGTTTTCAGGAGAATCACAGAATTGAAGGGGTTGGAAGGGACCTCCAGAGACCATCGCATCCAACCTCCCAATGCACGACACGTCCAAAATGTGACCGCTTTGGGGGCAAAATGGTACTGCAGCACTGCCTGAAGCAGCAGCGTGGGACGGCAGCAGCACAGCATCTCTCCCACTGCGTCCCGAGGGTGTTTGACCAACCTCCAAAACACCACGAGAAGCCCTGAGCCCATCTGCTACGCACCACGGCAGGAGCTCAAACACGGGGCTGTTGCGGATACGGAACACGGCCACCACGGTTTGCGTCCCCGCAGCGCTGGGATCTCCTGCAGGGGGAAGGGAAGCAGCCGTGAGCTGAGGGTGTGAGGGGCTGGGACAGCAAAGCGGGAGCGACGTGGGGAACGAAGCCACCTCTGCCTGCAGTGCTCTTTTCCCTTCCAAACGGGATCCCCCACAGGACGGGGGCAGCCCTGCTTCCCTGCAGCTTTTCCCTCCCCCATTTCCTCTCCCGCAGCTTTATAAGAGGGACAAAAAACCAAGCGGCCGAGCTCAGGTCCGATGCGGCGTCCCCAGCGCTGCACCTCGGGGCTGTCAAAGCTGTGCTTTGTCTCTGCAGCCAGGAGGGCCTCAACGGCTCAGTTATCCCAAGGCTGCTCCTCGAGTGGGGCCGGGGGCTCAGGGTGCAACGTGGGCACCGTGGGAACGCAGAGAGCTGGCGGTGGGGCTGGGAGAGGTGATTCTGTCTGGCAGTGAGGACGGAACAGTGCTCTCTCCTCGGGGGATAACCAGGAACAGACACCGCAGGGGTGCGGGGGGATGCTTTGTGCAGGGGGGCAAAGTCACAGCGAGGAAGAGCGGACCCCCGACCCCCGAGGAGTTCCCCCCCCCACGAAGGGCAGATTTGGAGCAAATGCAGCAGGGAGCAGCGCTGCAGCACAGCTCTGACCTCGGATGATCACAGCCAGCCGCTCCCCGGTGGGGTCCCACACCATGGACTGCACAGCTCCGCCGACCCTGGAGCGCAGCACAGCACGGTGAACCCACAGCTGGGGAGGGGGTACAGAGCCCCTCCGCCTCCCAGCGTCGCTCCGTGGGGCCGCACGCAGTCAGACCCACCTCTCCTCCCCGTAGGGCGTCTCGAAGGTGGTCTCTGACAGATCTGCCACGATGGAAGCTGTTTTCGAACCTCCCACCTGGCCCTGCATGTCCCCTGAAATGAAGTCCCAGCAGGCGCGCTCGCTTCTGCTTCCCTGCTGTGTGCAGGTTGTCTCTTTGCCCTAAATCTGCTCTTCTGCTCCCAGAACGATGCGGAATTTCCGCCTCTTGGAGCTGTGGAGCCTCCTGCTGTCCCAGCAGCGTCTGCGGTGTTTGGGACGGCGCACAGGGAAGGGTTTCCCTCAACAGAAGTGAGCACCCACTGCCTCCGTGCAAAAGGAGCGCTGAGAGCCAGCGAAAATCTCCCTGCGCAGCTCCAAGCTGAAGATGCAACGCAAGGGGGGAAAATACGGACACCCAACTGCTGTTGAGGGCCCCCACAAACCTCCTCCTTCCACTCCTTTCCCTGCTGTCCCGGCTTTGCTACACCACAGCAGCTTGGAAGCTCTCCCTGATGGACACTGAGCTTCTCTTGGCCACAACCACCCATAGCTGAAAGCAAAACGACGGCCGGGGAGCAAACGGGGGGCACTCACCCCTGTACTCAGAGAAGGACAAGGAGTAGATGACGGACTCCCCCAGCACTGTGAAGAGCAGCCGGCTGCCATCAGGGCTCCAACACCCCGTCTGTGGGGCACAGGGGGACGTCAGAACACCCCGCACACCCCCACGTGGGGGGAGATGCCCCTTCCCACTGCGCCTGCCCCACCTGGCAGCGCCCTTTGATCGTGGGCCACTTCTCACACGTCCACATCTGAGCTTCCCACACTCTGCAAGAGAGAGAGAGAGAATGATGTGAAAGGGATAAACTGCCCCAAAACTGCCCCAATTCAGCCCCTCTGAGAGGAGCCCGAGGCCTTGGACCTGACTTTACCCCCATATGTGACACGGGGGAGAAGGGGAGCAGCGAGGACATAAAGCAGCCAGGTGTGCTTTGATGGGAGGCGAATGAAAATGGGAATAGAATTGAGAGCGAACAAAAGGAGCGGGGTCGGGAGCTCACTTGAACACTGCTGAAGGGGTGGCTGCCAGGACCTTGCTGCCATCGGGGGACCACGCCAAGAAGGTGACCCCACCGCCCCCAAACCACTGCAGCTGGACGCAGTTCTCGGTGGACACATCCCACACCTGGAGGGGCACAGAGGGGTTGGGGGGATGGCAGCGCTCCCACCGTCAGCCGGAGCCCAGAGGTGGCACAGCGCGGGGCGCTGACGCTTCCAGGTCTCAGTGCTCCAAATTCAGGACCCTCCTTTGAGGAAATGCTGTCCCCCGTGGTCACACAGCCGTCTGAATGTCCCAGCAATGGGGTGACGGCCCCGGACCCCCAAACGTGGCCCCACACTCACCAGCATGGCCGTGTCCACAGGTGAGGCCGAGAGCAGCAGCTTCCCGCTGGGTGCCCACGCCAGGCTGGTGACGGGGCTGTGCCCAGGGTAGGACAGCACCTGAGCGCAGCCAGATGAGGGTCTGGGGGACAGAAACCACAGCTGATGGGGGACAGGAGGGACACCAAGAGCTGGTGATGCGCCACAGCGCCTTCTGTACCCCCAGCCGGACGGACAGCAGCCTGGATTTAACCTGAAGCTCAGAGAAACGGGCTCAGGGACACGAGTGTGGGGCTCGTGGGATCGTCACCTGGTGGAGAGGGACGTGGGGTCCAGGTGCCACACGAGGACGCAGCTCTGGCAGGCGACGGCCAGGATGGAGGCACACAGCGGCTTCCAGGCGACGGCGGCCACGTTCCTCTGCAGGCGATGCTTCAGCGATGGGATGGTGGCACTGCGGGGAGGAGGGAGCGTGACAGGAGGCCGAGTGGGGTCACAACAACAACGGGGGACATCCCCGGGGACCTCTCTGCAGCCCTGACCGTGGTGGGTGCCTAAAGCCTATGGGGAGGGGGACCCACCGCGAGCTGTGCCCTTGGGGGGGGGGGGGGACAGAGGGGACCCAGGCAGGTGACACCGGCGCTGCTGGAGCACACCTTGTGTGATTCAGTGCCCACAGCCCGGGGGGAGATCTGGCACTTGTTGGCTTGAAATTCCAACTGGGGGAGAGCGGCTCAGCGGGGCAGCGCTGCTTGGGCCGCAGCATGAGCCGGGAGAGTCTTCTCTTAAGGAGGGCTTTATATGCCTGCCGAGACCTGCCGGGGGAGCAGGGAAACCTAGAGGAGAAACGAGGCTGAAGGGCGGGAGAAAGCCTGGCTGGGGGCTGGGGGTGTGAGGAAGGGTCCTAACGCAGCGCTGTGAGTTCTGGGGGCAGGGAGCAGCGAGAGCACAGGGGTGAGGGAGAGCTGCTGGGCACGTGGCTCGAGGTGGGTTTGGGGGGGTGGGTTTGGGAGCTGCCCCCCTCCTCACCTGCTCGAGTTGTAGACCCGCACGGAGTCGTCCAGCAGAGCCACGGCGAATTTGCTGGTGTGTGGATGCCAGGCGAAGGCACGGACGCTGCAGCCGGCCCTGCGGGAGGGAGGGGGCACAGGGAGCAACCCGGACCCACGTCCGCCATCCCCCAATTCCAACTCCCAAAGCCACCACCAAAATAAATCTCAGCTTTCACTGCTCAGCAAGGCGGCATCCTCTGCGAACTTCCCTTCCTCCTGGCTGTTTCTCACAGGCTGCTCAACAAACAGTCACCGCTCACCGCTTCACCAAGCCCCGGTTCAGTTTAATGCTGTTCCTCCCACGTGCACAACACAGCACCCAGGGTACCAAGCAGCCCCAGGCGATGGGGAATTACTCCCCTCAGCATCCCTGTGCTGGGGAGGCTGAGCACAGAACAGAGGGGTGATGCTGTCCCCTCCCTCCGCTCCACGGCACCGTTCTGCAGGTGTGGGTACACCAGAGGACAGGGTGACACACACACACACACACATCTTGCACGGATTGTGGCCTCGCAGCACACAGCACTCACCAGTCGACCGCCTGGGAGAAGGCAGCAATCATATCCTCACTGGTCAGCTGCAGGGGAAGGGGCAGACAGTGGGGAAGTCAGCGCTGAGCGGGCAGAAAGCCCCTTCCCCCCTCAGCTTCATTCCCTCTGCATCCCTTTGCTGTCCCAGCGCCCTTTCAGCGCCCCATCACAGAAGGGAACTCGCAGTGTTTTGGAACCCACCGAGAGATGTGGGAGGAGGGAGCCGTGCAGGGAGGAGAGCCATCGGCACGCGGTCAGAACGCAGCTCAGCGCCGTCTTCGCCCACTGCAGCCCTGCAGAGAGCACAGAAACGTCAGCACTGCTCCCAGCAGGGGGGGATCCCAGGCAATGGGGCAGCACGGAGCGGTGATGCGGAGCTGCAGGGACCCCCAGGCCCCACTCACCCTCCTCCTCGGCGCTGACGATCTCCTTCAGCAGCCCACACAGCCCCCCGTCCCGCCTGCAGCAAAAGTAAATCAGTGTGGATGCGGGGACCCCACGCCTTCCCCGTGTCCCCACAAAGTCTCCCCTTTGCCCCACTGCAGGCCCAGCACTGAGACCGCTGCACTGAGCTCCCCCCTCTATCCTGACCCCCCTACTCCCAAAAAAGCCCTCAGGGCAGAACCACAAAGTCCCAGATGGGGCCGTGGCTGCCGCAGGGAGGGGAGGAGGCTGCAGAAATTGGTGCGGACCTCGGTGGGGTCCTGAAGGTGCAGCAAAGCCCACGCAGACCCAGCGGGTGCAGAGCAATAACGAACGGGGCTCAGCGCCATCGCTGTTATGGGGGTGGGGGGCGCTCACCAGGCACACAGGACCCTCTTCCACAGGGCCTCGCGGTGGTGCAGGAAGGGCTGAGCCCCCGATTCGGGGCGGCCGGGACCCTTCAGACCGTCCTCAGGCAGAGTGAGAGCGGGCAGCGCTGCCAGCTGCGGGGGGGAGGAAGGGGGGTTACAGTGCGGGATGCGTTTGCTCGGAGCAGGAGGGGAGGAAGTGCTTTCTCGTAGGGGGGAAAGTGTGGGGTGGAGGGGGGCCCACAGAGAATTCTGGGGGAAGGATGGCGGGAGGGTGAGGGGGGCAAGGACAGTTTTAGGGAAAAAGGGGTGGAGGGGTCGTTTCAACCTTTTGGGGAAGGCTGGGGGGTCCCAAACACACTTTGGGGGGGGGCAGAAGTGGGTGATCCCGAGCGCACTGTTAAGGGGAAGTGAGGGGGGGTCCCCAGCATAACCACAGGGGGCGGAAACGGGGGGACAAATCCGCTTTCGGGGATCCGGGGGCCCCCAGCATCACCACTCTCTGGGGGAAGGGTTGGGGGTCCCGAGCCCGCGCCGGGGGTCCGCGGTACTGGGGGGGGGGGGAGGGAGGGGGTCTTTCCTCACCAGGCTCTGGAAGTCGAGCGGCAGCGGCTCCCCCCGCCGCCCGCAGAGCAGAGCGTTGTTAAACTCACAGAGGGTGACGGCGCCCGGGGGGGGCGGGGGGGAAACAGCGCCAGGGAGCACATGGCGAACCGGCACCGGCGGCACCGCCAACCGCGGGCGCCGTTCAACCGCCGACGGAGCCCCGCGAGGGCCAAACCGCGCCGCGTTCCGCCCCGTGTGTGTGTGGGGGGAGCGTTAAAGGGGCCATGTTCTGTGCACGCAGCGCTCGGGCAGCACCGAAGGTCTCCCAACCCCCCCCCCACCCCTTCCCCAGTTCTGTGTCCGTTCTCTCCTCGTACAAAAGCGCGATGGGAAATCGGGGGCCGTCGCGCTGTAACGGGAGCTGATCTTTTGGTGGGCCCACGGCCGGGGAGCGTTGCCCCTTTAAGGGAGGCGGTGCGTCCTCTCGGGGGCGGGAAAAAGGCGCGTGGCGCTGTTGGTGCGCGGGTTTCGCTCCGTCCGCGTCTCTGAGTCCTGGGGTCCCGCGGGTGGCTCTTATGGGGAGCCGCCTTCTATTGGGGTCCCATGAGCATCGCCAGCCCCCCGTGCCGGGGTCCCACGGGTGCCCCACATGGGGACTTTCCTCTATTGGGGTCCCATAGGGGTCCGTGCGCTCCTCTGTCGGGCTTCCCGAGGTCCCCGCATCCCGTTCTATCGGCGTCCCATGGGTGCCCACGTGGCCCTGTGCTGGGGTCGCTCGGGTACCTGCATCCCTGTGCCTTGGGGTTGCGTGGGTTCCCCTATGGGAATCCCCCTGCATTGGGGTCCCCTGGGTGCCATATGGGAATAGCTCTCTATCGGGGTCCCCCGGGTTCCAGCACCCCTCTCCCTCCCCCCCCCCCCCCCCATCCCACCCCCTCCATTTGGATCTCCCCCAACCCTTTTTCCTGGGCTCTCATCTCCCTCCTACCCCCTTCCCCCCCCCCCCCCGATCCCATTTTAGGTTCGCTTTTATTACATTTATCTCCGTGTTTTCCTTCAGCGGCCGCAGGAGTTATTTTAATTTTTTCAGGATATTAAATAAACGCTCTGGCGGGGGGGTGGGGGGGGGGTGGGGGGGGCTGCGGTGGGGGGCCCTGCATTCCTCACCCGTTACGGAGCGAGCGGGGTTTGATAGGAGACAACGATTTGGACGGCGCCGATCGCTAGGAGACATCAGAGCCACCGCAGCGCTGGTGCGCCCCCCCTTCGCCCCCCCCTCAAATCCCCAAAGCCAAAGGGATGGGGGAGGAGGGGGAGCTCAGGGGCCGAGGGTGGCTTTGGGACCAGCGTGGTTTTGGGGAGGCTCCCGTTTGGGGTTTGGCACCGGGATGTGGACGGATGTATTCGGCGCCCGTTGGCAGCGGCCCACCCACAGCGAGCGGCGTTTTTTGGGGGGGAAAAACCCTAAAAGCCAAATAAATCCCAGGAGGTTTGGGGGCTTACGATGCAAGCTGGCACCCAGCACCCCAAATCCCGCCCTCGTGGGGGGTGGCAGCGCGGGGACGGCGCTGTGGCACTGCAGGGGTGTCCTGGGGGTGTCCTCGTGCCTCAGTTTCCCCTCGTGGGTTCCCCCCCCCCCCCCCCCCCGCCGTACGGTGGTGACTCAGCCCGGTGGCACACGTGGCACCCGGGGGTGGCACTCGGGGCTGCGCCACGCTGGCATGGGGACACAGCGCTGTCCCTATGGGCGCTGGCACCCGGCCTGTCCCGCCTCCCTCTGCCTTTTTCCGTGGCTTTATTTTGGGTTCCCCCCCGCCCCCAACCCAAAAAAAAGCTCCCGAAAAAGCCCCAAAGTGGGGCGGGAGCTCAGAGCGATGGGGGCGTCCCACAGCTTTGGGGCGTCCCACAGCATTGGGGCGTCCCACAGCATTGGGGCGTCCCACAGCTTTGGGGCGTCCCACAGCATTGGGGCGTCCCACAACTTTGGGGTGTCCCACAACATGGGGTGTCCCACAGCATTGGGGCGTCCCACAACATGGGGGTGTCCCACAACATGGGGTGTCCCACAACTTTGGGGTGTCCCACAACATGGGGGCGTCCCACAACTTTGGGGTGTCCTCGGTCAGACGTGGCCCCACACGTGTCACAGGTCTGCGTGCAGTGGGGGAAACTGAGGCACGGGGTGAAGCTGGGATGCACACGCGTGTGTTTGTGTGCACAGACGTGTCTGTGGGATCCCCTCGATGGGGTTTGGGGACTCACTGACAGGGACACACGGGTGTGTAGGGTTGTGGCGGTTTGTGGGGTCCCGGAATCATGGGGATGGGGGGACACGAGGACACGAGAGCACAGGGATGTGGGCCCACGAGGACAGGAGGGAGGGGGAAGGGGACAAAGCAGAACCACCCCACAGTGTGGGACATCCCATATCGGGGCTGCGCCCGCACTGTGTGCCTCAGTTTCCCCTCTTTTGAGATGGGGGGGGGGGGAGAGGGGAGGGGGGGGCTGCTTGCCACTGCTGCTCCTTGAACCCCTTTATTGCATTTATCGTTTATTCATGTTTTGGGGGGGGGGGGGGTAGCCAGCTAAAAGAGGGGGGGGGGGGGGGGGGGTACATCAGCGCCAAACGACCTGGGCAGGTTAATGAGGAGGAGGAGGAGAAGGGGTGAACCCGGTCCCTGAGCTCTGTGCGGGGTGAGAAAAGTTGGGGGAGGGGGGGGGGAACAAAATGGGGGTGGGGGAACAAAGCGGGTGCCCACCTCAACCCCCCCAGCACGGCCCCCACGCCATAATTTAAGACATAAATTATAAACGATCCCGCGGCGCCGCTGCCTATGGGTGAGCGGTGGGGGGGAAGGGGGGGGGGAAGGACGGGTTTTCTATGGGGGGGGGGGGGGGGCACCCCGAAATAAATACCGAGGAGGGGGAAAGGAAAGGAGAGGAGGGGCGTCAGATCTCCAGCAAACTGCCCGCCTCGGGGCTGCCCGCATCCCGCCGGGGCGACGGAGCGACGGGTCGGCGCGGGGAACCGGGCGGGCCGGGGGGGGGCGGGTTGTTCTGAGAGGCTGGGGGAGCGGTGGGGGGCGGCTCGGAAGGCGCTTTGGGGGCCGAGGGGTCGGCGTGGGTCTTCTGGTGTTTGCTGAGGTGGTCGGAACGGGTGAAGCGTTTGCTGCACAGCACGCACGTGAATTTCTTCTCGCGGGTGTGGGTGCGCACGTGGCGTTCCAGCTCGTCCGAGCGGGTGAAGCGCTTCCCGCAGAAAAGCCAATTGCAAACGAACGGCCGTTCCCCCGTGTGCCAGCGCAGGTGCGCCTTCAGGTGCGACGCTTTGCCGTACACCTTCCCGCAGCCCGGGATGTGACAGCTGTGCACCGCCTTCTTCCGCAGCCCCCCCCGCCGCCGCCGCTCCCCCCATGCGCTCCATCTCCTGGCAGTTCGGGCAGTCGCACGAAGCGCGGCCGCCCGGCGAACCGCCGCCCCCCCCGGCCCCTCCACGCAACGCTTTGCCCCCCCCCGCTTCGCTTTTCGGAGGCGCCGCCGCCGTCGGGGTCACCCCCGGAGCTCCGCCGTAAGGCGGGGGGTTGAGGGCCCCGAAATCGGAGCCGTAAGCGGGCAGCGGGGGGCTGAGCGCGGGCTGAGCCTGCAGGGAGCCCTGCAGCCCCTCGGCGCCCCCCGGACCCCCGAGCCAACCCCCGTTAGGGTGCACGTCCCACCAAGCGGGGGCCGCCGGCCCCGACCCTCCCGGCAGCCCCCCCCCGAGGCCGCCTTTATACCAGGAGCCGTAGGGATGGGGCATCTCCAGCGGGGGGAAAACCCCCGGCAAGCAGTCGCCCGACGGGTGGCCTTTGGTGGCCACCACCACCGGAGCCCCCAGCACCTCCTGCGTGGCGGCGCCTGTGGGGAAGGGGTGACCGAAGGGGCCGTAGTCGGGGCCGTAGGGGCCGGGGGACGCCTGGGGGCTGACGGAGGGGGACAGCAGCCCCGCGGCGCTGGGGAAAGCGGCGGTGTAGGAATCCCCCATGGTGGGGAGGCACCCCGAGGTGCTGCGGGATGGGGAGGCCGTCAGCGTGGGCACGGAGCCATGGCGGCCTGTGGGGAGAGGAAAAGGGGGGTGACAGAGGGGGGGGAGGGGGGTACGTGGTGCATCGGGGTGCTCAAAGCAATGGAATGCAATGGAGCACCCACTGCAATGGGGCAGCCACCGCCATGGGGCACCCACTGCCATGGGGCACCCACTGCAATGGGGCACCCACCACCATGGGGCACCCACCGCCATGGGGCACCCACTGCAATGGGGCACCCACCGCCATGGGGCACCCACCGCCATGGGGCACCCCACCCACTGCAATGGGGCACCCACTGCCATGGGGCACCCACTGCCATGGGGCACCCACCACCATGGGGCACCCACTGCAATGGGGCACCCACCGCAATGGGGCACCCACCGCCATGGGGCACCCACTGCAATGGGGCACCCACTGCAATGGGGCACTCACCGCAATGGGGCACCCACTACAAGGGGGCACCCACCGCCATGGGGCACCCACCGCCATGGGGCACCCACTGCCATGGGGCACCCACCACCATGGGGCACCCACTGCAATGGGGCACCCACTGCACAGCACAGAGCAGCATCTGGTGCAGCCGAGCACCATGGGGCCACCCCCCACCCCCACCCCACACACAGGGGCTGCTCGGAGGGCTCGTAGTGGGGCTGTGCTGAGACCCCCCCCCCCCCTCTCCTCCCCTCTTCCCCCCCCCTCCCAATCTCGGCTCCCGACGCCTTTATGCCCTTTTAATCAAATTATGCTGCGGCCTCTCCCCAACCCCCCCCCCCCCCCCCCCCCGGCAACTTCCTCTGCTTTATTCCCTGCAGCCCCACGGCGGCAGGCTGAGACCCGGCAGCACGAGCCACAACCCCCCCTCACCCCCCCACTACCAGCACCCCCCTTTTATTTTTTTTCCTTTCACCCCCTTTACCCCTTTTTTATCAGCTTTACATACATCTATACAAATATATTTATCACCCCCCCCCCCCAAACACCCCCCCCCCTTCCTCCCCTCTTTGGTTATTGCTCCTATTTTTAAGCCGTGGCCGCAGCGCTCGCGGCCCTCCAAGGATAACAAGGCCAGGCTGTGCCCCGGGAACGCTGCCCCGCCGCGCTAATTGAAACCAGCGTCCGACCAGGAGCTGAAAATAGTGCACGGCTCCCATGGATCCGGGATACGAGGGAGATGCGGGCTGAGAACGGCGTGAGCTCAGCGCACGGGTGGGATGGGGCGGCTCCGGGTTCCCCCCTCAGCCCCTCCTGTGCCCCTCAGCCCCTCCTGTGCCCCTCAGCCCCCGCTGCCGGTGTCGCTCCGTCCCCAATTTCCTGCTCCTGGCTTTGGGGTCCCCCCCATCTGCGCTCCCCAATCCTCGGCTGCTCACCCCCTCAAGTCGCTCCCTGGTCCCCCAGCCCGCAGTTCCCCTCGTTTCCAGTCCTCGTTGTCCCCCACACCTCAGCCCTTGTCTCACGTTCCCAATCCCTGGTCCCAAATCCTCGACCCCGTGTTCCCCAAACCCCACCCCAGTATCTCAAGTCCCCAATCCCTGCTCCCTTGTCCCTCAGTTCCATTGCTGGCCCATCGTTCTCAGTCCCTCGCCCCTTGTCCTGTGCTCCCAAACCCATTTCCAGGTCCCTGATCCCCAGTCCTTTGCCCCCCATCCCATGTCCCCAAGCCCCATCTCCTGTCCCCAGTCCTCACTCCCCTGTCCCCATCCACGCTCCCATGTCCCCAAACCCCATTCCTGGCCCATCATCCTTTGCTCCCTTGTCCCCACTCCCATGTCTTCAAACCCCATCCCAGATCCTCGATCCCGCGTCCCCAAACCCATTTCTGGGTCCCCCACCCCCCGTTCCTCTGCCCCCGTCCCCAAGGTGCCGCTGTCCCCAGCCCCGACCTCAGTGCCTGTCCCACACCCAGCGCCCACCTCGTCCCCTGCCTCAGTTTCCCCATCCCCACTCCTCCCTTCAATCCACAGCCACCAAATGTCACCATCCTGGCCCTGGCTGTCCCTGCTCGCAGGGTGGATCTGATCCTGGGGACAGCACGGGGCAGAGGTGGCGCTGGGTGCTGTCCCCTCCCTGGGGACCCTGCTGGGGTGGAGGACAGCCAGGTGGGGACAGGGACAGCAAGAGGGAGGATGAGACCCGGCGTGGGGACAAGGACACACAGTGGGGACGTGTGTGTGCGCGCGTGTCCCCATCTCCTGGTCCCCACGGCTCCCAGGGGCTGCGGTGGCCGCGCTGCGTCACCACGGCTGTCCTGGTGGCCCTGTGCCAGGGGCAGACGTGGCCCTGTCACCAGGTCAGGAGAGGCACCACCCTTGGGGACGGACGTGTCCCCATAGACACATCCTGGGGTGACGCTGCCCTGGGGACGGACGTGTCCCCATCCCCAAGTGTGGGGCACTGGAGCTCCTGGGGCAGCCGTGTCCCGGTGGCGGCTCTCGCTGCACCTCATCCCCGTCCACCCCCCTGTGAGCACCCAAAGCCACCGCACCCCAAAGCCACCCAAAGCCACCGCACCCCAAAGCCACCCAAAGCCACTGCACCCCGCTGTCCCCCTGGGTGCCATCCTTGGTGTCCCCACGGCAGCAAGGATGCAGTCTGAAAGCAGTCTGAAAGCAGCCCCAACTCCTGTATCCATCAAACCCCAGTGCTGCCTGTCCTGGGGGGGTCCCAAATCTGAGGGTACTGAATCATGTGGGGTCCCATATCCCAAAGGTCCCATATCCCAAAGGTCCCATATCCCAGGGGTCCCAAATCCCAAAGGTCCCATATCCCAGGGGTCCCATATCCCAAAGATCCCATATCCCAAGGGTCCCATATCCAAGGGTCCCAAATCCCAAGGGTCCCAAATCCCAAAGGTCCCATATCCCAGGGGTCCCATATCCCAGGGGTCCCAAATCCCAAAGGTCCCATATCCCAAAGGTCCCATATCCCAGGGGTCCCATATCCCAGGGGTCCCAAATCCCAAAGGTCCCATATCCCAGGGGTCCCATATCCCAGGGGTCCCAAATCCCAAAGGTCCCATATCCCAGGGGTCCCATATCCCAGGGGTCCCAAATCCCAAAGGTCCCATATCCCAGGGGTCCCATATCCCAGGGGTCCCAAATCCCAAAGGTCCCATATCCCAAAGGTCCCATATCCCAGGGGTCCCAAAAGGTCCCACATCCCAAAGGTCCCAAATCCCAAAGGTCCTCTGCGCTGAGGTCCCGTATCCTGGGATTCCTGTATCCTGGGATCCCATATCCCACAGGTTCTGTATTCCCCCCTGGGGGGATTCCTGTATCCTGCTGGTCCCCCTCCCCTGGAGGTCCCATATCCTGATGGGGAGAGTGGGATCTCGCCTGCCCTGGGGGTCCCTGTCCCCAGATGTCCCCCATCCAGCCCTAGAGAACCCCACAATGCTGAGGCTGTCCCCATACCCCCACAGTGTCCCCACGTCCCCACATCCCCATCATGTCCCCATATCCCTATCATGTCCCCACGGTGTCTCCACGTCCCCAAATCCCCACCGTGTCCCCATATCCCCATCATGTCCGCACATCCCCACTGTGTCCCCATATCCTTATCGTGTCCCCACGGTGTCTCCATGTCCCCAAATCCCCATCATGTCCCCATATCCCAACCATGTCCCCACATCCCCATATCCCTGTCACGTCCCCATATCCCCATCGTGTCCCCATGTCCCCAAATCCCCATCGTGTCCCCATATCCCCACCGTGTCCCCACGTCCCCATATCCCCACCGTGTCCCCATGTCCCCATCGTGTCCCCATATCCCCATCGTGTCCCCATATCCCCATCGTGTCCCCATGTCCCCATATCCCCATCGTGTCCCCAAATCCCCACCGTGTCCCCATATCCCCACCGTGTCCCCATGTCCCCACCGTGTCCCCATGTCCCCATATCCCCATCGTGTCCCCAAATCCCCATCGTGTCCCCAAATCCCCACCGTGTCCCCATATCCCCATCATGTCCCCATATCCCTATCGTGTCCCCATGTCCCCATATCCCCACCGTGTCCCCATATCCCCATCGTGTCCCCAAATCCCCACCGTGTCCCCATATCCCCATCATGTCTCCATATCCCTATCGTGTCCCCACGGTGTCTCCATCTCCACGTCCCCAAATCCCCATCGCGTCCCCGCGTCCCCACGCTGTCCCCACATCCTTACCGCTGTTCTGAGGTCGCTGCTATGGATGGTGAATGGACGGGGGGTTCCGGGGGGGCCGGAGCCGCCGGTACCGGGGTGCCGGGTCGGGGCTGCCGGGGTGCCGGGTCCGCCGCCGGAGCAGCACCGCCGCCGCCCGCCCCGCAGTGTCGCTGCGCCGGGGTTGGGCCGGGCCGGGACCGGGGCCGGGAGCCCTCCCCGAACCGCCCCTATAGGGCGGGGGGCGGCGGGGCAGGGGCGGGAGGGGACGGGGAAGGGGAAGGGGGAAGGAAAAGAGGAGAGGGGGGAGGAGGGGGAAGGAGGAGGGAAATGGGAAAGGGGAAGAAATGAGGATGAAAGTGGGAAAAGGTCGGGGGAAGAGGAGGGAAAAAGAGGGGGGAGGAAGGAGAAAAAAAGTGGGAGATGAGTGGGGGGGGAAAAGTGAGAGAAGTAAAAAGAAAAAGGAGAAAAGGAAAGGGGGAAAGGAAGAAAGGAAAAGGGGGGAAAAGGAGAAAGAAAAGGGGAAAGGGGGGAAAAGGAAGAGGAGAGGGAAGAAGGGCAAAAAAGGAAAAGGAGAAACGGGAGAGGAAAAGGGAAAGAGAAAAGGGGAAAGGAAAAAGGGGAAAAAGGAAAAGGAAAAGAGGAGAGAAGGGCTGGGGAGGAGGAGGGGAGATGAAAGGGAAAAGGGATGGGAAGGAGAGGAAGAAAAAGGCAGAAGGGAAAGAGGGGCAGGAAGGGGAAGGGATGGGGGGCATGGGGTGAAAGCAGCCCAAAACGACGCCTGGGGACACAGCAGGGATGGGGACACGGGGTGGAAATGGGGGAGCAGGGATGGGAACAGGAGGGGGATCCAGGGTGGGAAATGGGGGACGGGGGTGGCAGTGGGATGGGGGTAGAAATGGTGCCAGGAGTGGGGAGTGAGGGGAAGCGGGGGGACAGAAAGGGGCTGGGGATGGGGCAGCAGTGATGGGAACGGGAAGGAATGGGATGGGGAGGGGGGCAGGGATGGAGGGGAGCAGCCGAGGGGTCCGGGGAGGGGACAGGGACGGGGGCCTCCATTTCCCTGCCAGCTGAGGTTGATCCGAACCCATTTCTTTCTTTTTTAATATTATTTTTTTGGCCTTTTTTTTTTCCTTTTTCTTTTTTCTTTCCGCCCCCCCCCACCCCCACCCCCCCAAACGTCCCGTTCTGGAGCCAGCGGGGCCTTTTCCCAGCCCTGACTCAGGGCTTTCCGCTCCGCAGCCGCTGAATAACGGCCCCAACCACCGGCGCCGCCGAACACCACAACCGCGCCCCCCCCCCCCGAAATGAACGCCAACAACCACGGCCCCCCCTTCCTCCTCCCCAGCATCCCCCCCCCCCCCCCACCTCAATGTTACCCGAACTGGGACCCCCCCCCCTAAAATGAACACCAACAAGCACGGACCCCTTCCCCCCCCCCCCCCATGAACACCCCCCCCTCACTTCCATTTTACCCAAACTGGGACCCCCCCCCCTTAAAATGAGCACCAACAACCACGGCCCCCCCTCTCCCCCCCCCCACCTCCATGTCACCCGCACTGGGACCCCCCCCCCTAAAATGAACACCAATAACCACGGCCCCCCCAACCATCCCCCCCCCCCCACCACCATGTTACCCAAATTGAGACCCCCCCCTTTAAATGAATACCAACAACCACGACCCCCCCGTCCCCCCCCCTCCCCCCTCAAGCCCCCTCCCCCCTGCCCCCCCCCCGTGTCACCCAAACTGGGACCCCCCCTTTAAATGAACACCAACAACCATGGACTCCCTTCCCCCCCCACCAAGCATCCCGCCCCCCCCAACCTCCATGTCATCCAAACTGGGACAAAGGCGTCGACCCCGAGGTGGGGATGATGCTTATGGGGGGGATAAATCCTATGGGGTGTTTTTTTTTTGGGGGTGGTGGGGGGTCCTATGGGGCCCTATGGGGGTTTTGGGGAGATGTTGGGGGGGGTGGTGAAGGAGCCCCCCGGCCCCGTGGTTGCAGGGCAGTTCCAGCTGCGCTCTGCTGTGTGAGCAATGAGTGGGGAACCAACGACTGTGGGGGCAGTGGGGGGCTGGGGGGGGGGGGGGCTGTGCAGGGGGGTCTCAGCGCTGCCCCTCTCTGCTTCCAGCACATCAGGACCCAACATCCCTCCTGCACCGCTGCCTCCATCTCCCCATCCTTCCCTTCATCCCCCAACCATCCCTCCGTCTCTTCCCTCTCCATCTCCCTTCCCTTCCTCTCTTCCTCCCTTCCTCCCTTCCCCCATCTCCCCATCCTCCCCTTCATCCCCCAACCATCCCCTCCGTCTCTTTCCTCTCCATCTCCCTTCCCTTCCTCTCTTCCTCCCCTTCCTCCCTTCCCCCATCTCCCCATCCTCCCCTTCATCCCCCAACCAACCCCTCCATCTCTTTCCCTCTCCATCTCCCTTCCCTTCCTCCCTTCTTCATCCCCCAACCATCCCTCTGTCTCTTCCCTCTCCATCTCCCCTTCCCTTCCTCCCTTCCTCCCTTCTTTCCTTCCTCCATCTCCCCATCCTCCCCTTCATCCCCCAACCATCCCTCCATCTCTTTCCTCTCCATCTCCCTTCCCTTCCTCTCTTCCTCCCTTCCTCCCTTCCCCCATCTCCCCATCCTCCCCTTCATCCCCCAACCACCCCTCCATCTCTTTCCTCTCCATCTCCCTTCCCTTCCTCCCTTCCTCCCTTCTTTCCTTCCTCCATCTCCCCATCCTCCCCTTCATCCCCCAACCATCCCTCTGTCTCTTCCCTCTCCATCTCCCCTTCCCTTCCTCCCTTCCTCCCTTCTTTCCTTCCTCCATCTCCCCATCCTCCCCTTCATCCCCCAACCATCCCTCTGTCTCTTCCCTCTCCATCTCCCCTTCCCTTCCTCCCTTCCTCCCTTCTTTCCTTCCTCCATCTCCCCATCCTCCCCTTCATCCCCCAACCATCCCTCTGTCTCTTCCCTCTCCATCTCCCCTTCCCTTCCTCCCTTCCTCCCTTCCTTTCCCTTCCCTCCATCTCCCCATCCTCCCCTTCATCCCCCAACCATCCCTCTGTCTCTTCCCTCTCCCCATCTGCCCTTCCACTCCCGTCTCCCCATCCTTCCCTCCCCCCTCCTAAGCACCTTCTCCCCTCCCTTGATCCTCCCTCCATCACTTTGTCCCTCTCCGTCTCCCCATCCTTTCCTCACCCCCTTCCATCACCCCCACACCCCCCTCCCTCCCTCTTTTTCTCCCTCCCTCTCAATTCATCCCCCCTCCCTCCTCTCCTTCGACCCTCTCCCCTTCTTCCCCTCCTTCCCCCCCCATCCCCACCTTTCCTTCACCTGGCCCAGGATGTGACATGAAGGGGGGGGGGTCTCAGCCCTTATGCCACGAGCTTTAGGGGGGCTCTTTGCCCCCACACCACGAGTTTGGTTGGCACAGAACTTGCAGCTCATTGAGCCCAGGATGGAAACATCCCCATCCCAGGGTGAGGGGACACCCCCTGCCCCCCCCCCCGACCCCCCACACCCTGCGGTCACCACGCAGCAGTGGGGCTGGGGGCTGCAGAGCCCTTCAAAGGGAGACAACCATCCACAAATGGCTTCCATGTGTGTGGGGGGGAGTGGGGGCACGGGGAAGGGGGTTGGGGGGGGAGCGTTGGGAACGCGGCACTGGGAACGGGGACAGGGAATATTGGGGATGGAGAATGGGAGAATCTGGGATGGGAACCGGGAGGAATGGAAACGGGGATGGGAAACAGTGGGAATGGAGGGTGGGAAAATCCAGAATGGGGGCTGGGGGGGCGTTGGGAATGGGGAGCACTGGGGAGCAAACACAGCAATGGAGGTGCTGGGGATGCGTCGTCCCCGAGCCCAAGCCCCCCAGCCCTGCGTCCCCAATGGAACCGTGTCCCCAAGCCCTTCATCCCATAGCACCCCCCATTCCAGTATCTCCAACCCCATAGCATCCACCACCTCAGTGTCCCCAACCCCTTTCCCCCCATAGCACCCCCCATCCCAGTATCTCCAACCCCTCCAACCCCATAGCATCCCCCCCACCCCAGTGTCCCCAACCCCTCCAACCCCATAGCATCCCCCACCCCAGTATCTCCAACCCCATAGCATCCCCCATCCCAGTATCCCCAACCCCTCCAACCCCATAGCATCCCCCACCTCAGTGTCCCCAACCCCATAGCATCCCCCATCCCAGTATCCCCAACCCCTCCAACCCCATAGCATCCCCCACCCCTCTGGCCCCAACCCCTTCCCCCCCATAGCATCCCTCACCTCAGTGTCCTCAACACTTCCAACCCCATAGCACCCCCCATCCCAGTATCTCCAACCCCATATTACCCCCCACCCCAATGTCCCCAAGCCCTCCAACCCCATAGCATCCCTCACCCCAGTGTCCCCAATCCCATAGCATCCCCCACCCCAGTGTCCCCACTCCCTGCACCCCATAGCACCCCCCATCCCAGTGTCCCCAACCACTTCCCCCCCATAGCATCCCCCACCTCAGTGTCCCCAAGCCCTCCAACCCCATAGCATCCCCCATCCCAGTATCTCCAACCCCATAGCATCCCCCACTCCAGTGTCCCCACTCCCTGCACCCCATAGCACCCCCCATCCCAGTGTCCCCAACCCCCCCAACCCCATAGCACCCCCCATCCCAGTATCCCCAACCCCTCCAACCCCATAGCATCCCCCACCTCAGTGTCCCCAACCCCATAGCATCCCCCACCCCTCTGGCCCCAACCCCTTCCCCCCCATAGCATCCCTCACCTCAGTGTCCTCAACACTTCCAACCCCATAGCACCCCCCAGCCCAGTGTCCCCAAGCCCTCCAACCCCATAGCATCCCCCATCCCAGTGTCCCCAACCCCATAGCATCCCCCACCCCAGTGTCCCCAAGCCCTCCAACCCCATAGCATCCCTCACCCCAGTGTCCCCACTCCCTGCACCCCATAGCACCCCCCATCCCAGTGTCCCCACTCCCTGCACCCCATAGCAACCCCCATCCCAGTGTCCCCAACCCCTTCCCCCCATATCACCCCCCACCCCAGTGTCCCCAACCCCTCCAACCCCATAGCATCCCCCACCCCAGTGTCCCCACTCCCTGCACCCCATAGCACCCCCCCATCCCATTCTCCCCAATCCCTTCACCCCATATCGTCCCCCCTCTCACTGTCCCCAAATCCATCCATCCCCCTCCCCATCCCAGTGTCCCCAGTCGCACTGTGTCCCCTCCCACCCATAAGGGACGCTGGGATTGGAGACACCAACCCTAAGCCCCCCTCCCCTGGCCGGCCACCAGCCGGGGCCGCCACCGGGGCTGCCCTCCGCCCCGCGGCTTTTTGGGGTGGCAGCGGCCACCACCGCGTTCTCCCCCGCCCCCCCCCCCCCCTCCTCACCCCCTCCTCCTCCCCCCCATCCCCTCGCGGCCCCCCCCGGATGTTTCTTTTGCGGTCGGAGGCCCCAAAATAGCGGCGGCCCCATTACGTGTGGGTGCGCCGGGCACCGCTGCCAGCGCCCACGGGCTCCGGGCGGCCGCGGGCCGAGGGGGGGGGGGCTGTGGGGCCGGGGGGGGCTGCGGGGATTCTCGGAGGGATCGTGTAGGGTTAGGCATCCCCTGGCGCCCCACTGCCTTGCTCCGACCCCCCCCGCCCCCCCCCTCCTTCTCCCACAGACCTCGTGATGAATTTGGGATGGGGGTCGTGGGACCTGGGGGGGGGGGGGAGGAGCTTTAATTTTGTGGTTGGGGTGGGGAGAGGAGGGGTGGTCCCAGGGGGTTTCATGGGGGTATGGGGGAAAGGAAGGGAGTTGGGGGGTGTAGGGAATTGGGGGATGGGGGGATGGGGAAAGGAAGGAAGTTGGGGGGTGTAGGGAATTGGGGGGACCCAGTGAGACCGGGGGGGGGGGGGGGGTTATCCATGGGGTTTGGGTGCCCTATAGGAGCCTGAGGGGAACCTCTGGGGTTTGGGGGACATGGGGGGAACTTATGGGATTTGAGGGTCCTATGGGGACTGGAGGAGAATTATGGGGACACGGGGAGGACCCGAGAAGTGTGGGTGGACCTATGGAGTTTGGGGAACCTATGGGGACCTGGGGTGGGGGGAGGGAAGGGAACGTACAGGTTTTGGGGGGAGCCTTTGGGGTTTGGGGAACCTGGGGAGGGATCTATGGGGTCTGGGGGTCCTATGGGGCCTTGGTGGGACTCAGGGGGACCCAAGGGTGTTGGGGGGGGAAGCCGGGGATGCCGGGGCAGAGGTTACGGCGGGGCCGAGCGCTGCCCACGCCCCGGGCGCTTCCTCCCCCCCCCCTGTAATTATCCCCCGCCCGCGGCTATAAATACCTGCGGCGACCGCCGGGGCGGCTCCGGCCCACAGGGACACCGGGTGGGGGGGGGGGGGGACCCCCCAGCACCGACCCCCGGGACCGGCGAGACCACCGCTCCACGCCCCCCACCCCCATCCGTCCGTCCGTCCGTCCCTTATCTGCCCCCCCTGTGCCCCCCCGCCATGTGGCTCCCATTGCGCTGCGGTGCCGCATCCACATCAAAGCCGTGGCGTTGGGGGGGGGGGGGGGGGGGGGTTTGGGGACCCCCCCACCCGGTTGATCTCTGTCAAAGGAGCCCCCCCCCCCAAACCAAGATCACCTGGGTGCCCCCTCGGTCTCCCTTTTAACCCCCCCCCCCTTTGGGTCCCCTCAGTGCCCCTACTTGCACCCTTATGACCCCTTGGGTCCCCCCAGATGCCAGAGATTTCCATGGGGGTCCTCAGACCCCCCCTCTCTCCCCCCCGGGGTAAAAACAGACCCCCATCCAATGGCCTGAGAACCCCTCCAGGGTGAAAACATAACAACACCCCCCGTGCTTCGGGTCCCCCCAGTGTCCCACGTGGACCCAGGAACCCCCCCTTTACGACCCCCTGGATCCTCTCAAACTCCCGAGACCTCCTATAGGGGCCTATTACACCCCCCTCGGGATGCCCAAGACCCCCCCCAATGCCCCCCCCCCTCCCCGCCATGCGCTGTCCCCGTCCCCGCGGTCGGACCCGGCAGCTCCGCTCCGCATTCTGCGGTTCCCCGCCCCAAATTGCCGGGAGCCGCCCGGCGTCGCCCTCATTCCTCCGCGGCCGCGACCCGCCGGAGGGGGGTTGGGAAGGGCGGTCCCAGAGGGAGGGGGGAGGGGGGGGGGGGAGGCACGAGGGTATGGGGACCCCCAGGAAAACCCCCCCTGGGCCCCGAGTGGCCCCAGAGCCCACGTTCTCCGCCCCAGTGCCCCATTGCCCCCCCACACCGATCCCAGTGCCCCCAGCACCCATCCCAGTGCCCCCTTATCCACACCCGCAGAGGTCCCTGCGCCCCATTATTCATCCCAGTGCCCCCCATTCCTCATCCCAGCAGGCCCCCCCCCCCCCCCCCCCCCCCCAGCAGTCAGACCGGTCCCCGTGCCCCCAGCCCCGCTCCCAGTGCCCTCCATGGTCTGTGCCTGCACAGCTGCGCCTCTGTCCCTGTCCTGTGTCCCTAATACTGATGCGGGACGGGGACAGGGATGAGGATGGGGCAAGATGGGGGTCTAGAGACAAGGATGGGGGACAGGAGCAGGACAGGGACGGGACAAGAATGGGGCAGGTGGGACGGGACAATAATGGCACAGGACAAGGCGGGACAGGGATGGGACAGACGGGACGTGGCAGTGCCAGCCGTGGCCGCCAGGCGGCGGCAGAGAACCGCAACCGGGGGGGGCACCGACACCTGCGGCCACCAGAGGGCGCCGAGAACGCAGCCGGGGGGGGGGCGGGGGGGGGCTGGGGGGGGTTACTGGGGGATGCTGGGCGGGGTAATGAGGATCATGGTGTCCATTTTGGGGGGGGTGCTAATAGGGGTAATGGGGTGCTGGTGGATGGGGAGAAATGAGGGGGTGAATGGGGTGGGGGGGGGGAAGTGGGGGGAGTGAACGGGAAAGGGGGGGTAATAGGATGGGGGTAATGAGGAGAGGGAAAAGGGGGGTAACTGGGGGGGAGTGGGAATGGGGTCCTAATGAGGGCTGATGAGGAGAGTGAGGGGGGCTACTGAAGGGTCTACAGGAAGCTGCTGGTGGAGGTAATGGGGCTGCTGGTGGGGTGAAGGGGAGTCCAAAGGGGGGGGGGTTGTATCCAGATCTCCCCCCCCCCCCCCCAGCTCCAATTACTGCAGCAGGACAGAGATCCGCCTCCAGCTGTTCTCACCAGGGAGCCGCGGGGCAGGACAGAGATTCGCCCCCCACAGTTGGGCCGGGTGGGGGATTTACGCTGCTCCAGAGGGGGATTTCAACCCCCTATGAGGGACCAGCAGGAGGATTTGCCCTCCCTCCCCCTTGCCGAGGCAGCACGGACGGCAGCCGGGATGCAGAGCAGCCTTTGGCCGAGGAACGGGG
>NW_026294623.1:87500-92500 GCF_026119805.1 Tympanuchus pallidicinctus | reverse complement strand
ACCCTAACCCTAACCCTAACCCTAACCCTAACCCTAACCCTAACCCTAACCCTAACCCTAACCCTAACCCTAACCCTAACCCTAACCCTAACCCTAACCCTAACCCTAACCCTAACCCTAACCCTAACCCTAACCCTAACCCTAACCCTAACCCTAACCCTTACCCTAACCCTAACCCTAACCCTAACCCTAACCCTAACCCTAACCCTAACCCTAACCCTAACCCTAACCCTAACCCTAACCCTAACCCTAACCCTAACCCTAACCCTAACCCTAACCCTAACCCTAACCCTAACCCTAACCCTAACCCTAACCCTAACCCTAACCCTAACCCTAACCCTAACCCTAACCCTAACCCTAACCCTAACCCTAACCCTAACCCTAACCCTAACCCTAACCCTAACCCTAACCCTAACCCTAACCCTAACCCTAACCCTAACCCTTACCCTAACCCTAACCCTAACCCTAACCCTAACCCTAACCCTAACCCTAACCCTAACCCTAACCCTAACCCTAACCCTAACCCTAACCCTAACCCTAACCCTAACCCTAACCCTAACCCTAACCCTAACCCTAACCCTAACCCTAACCCTAACCCTAACCCTAACCCTAACCCTAACCCTAACCCTAACCCTAACCCTAACCCTAACCCTAACCCTAACCCTAACCCTAACCCTAACCCTAACCCTAACCCTAACCCTTACCCTAACCCTAACCCTAACCCTAACCCTAACCCTAACCCTAACCCTTACCCTAACCCTAACCCTAACCCTAACCCTAACCCTAACCCTAACCCTAACCCTAACCCTAACCCTAACCCTAACCCTAACCCTAACCCTAACCCTAACCCTAACCCTAACCCTAACCCTAACCCTAACCCTAACCCTAACCCTAACCCTAACCCTAACCCTAACCCTAACCCTAACCCTAACCCTAACCCTAACCCTAACCCTAACCCTAACCCTAACCCTAACCCTAACCCTAACCCTAACCCTAACCCTAACCCTAACCCTAACCCTAACCCTAACCCTAACCCTAACCCTAACCCTAACCCTAACCCTAACCCTAACCCTAACCCTAACCCTAACCCTAACCCTAACCCTAACCCTAACCCTAACCCTAACCCTAACCCTAACCCTAACCCTAACCCTAACCCTAACCCTAACCCTAACCCTAACCCTAACCCTAACCCTAACCCTAACCCTAACCCTAACCCTAACCCTAACCCTAACCCTAACCCTAACCCTAACCCTAACCCTAACCCTTACCCTAACCCTAACCCTAACCCTAACCCTAACCCTAACCCTAACCCTAACCCTAACCCTAACCCTAACCCTAACCCTAACCCTAACCCTAACCCTAACCCTAACCCTAACCCTAACCCTAACCCTAACCCTAACCCTAACCCTAACCCTAACCCTAACCCTAACCCTAACCCTAACCCTAACCCTAACCCTTACCCTAACCCTAACCCTAACCCTTACCCTAACCCTAACCCTAACCCTAACCCTTAACCCTAACCCTAACCCTAACCCTAACCCTAACCCTAACCCTAACCCTAACCCTAACCCTAACCCTAACCCTAACCCTAACCCTAACCCTAACCCTAACCCTAACCCTTACCCTAACCCTAACCCTAACCCTAACCCTAACCCTAACCCTAACCCTAACCCTAACCCTAACCCTAACCCTAACCCTAACCCTAACCCTAACCCTAACCCTAACCCTAACCCTAACCCTAACCCTAACCCTAACCCTAACCCTAACCCTAACCCTAACCCTAACCCTAACCCTAACCCTAACCCTAACCCTAACCCTAACCCTAACCCTAACCCTAACCCTAACCCTAACCCTAACCCTAACCCTAACCCTAACCCTAACCCTAACCCTAACCCTAACCCTAACCCTAACCCTAACCCTAACCCTAACCCTAACCCTAACCCTTACCCTAACCCTAACCCTAACCCTAACCCTAACCCTAACCCTAACCCTAACCCTTACCCTAACCCTAACCCTAACCCTAACCCTAACCCTAACCCTAACCCTAACCCTAACCCTAACCCTAACCCTAACCCTAACCCTAACCCTTACCCTAACCCTAACCCTAACCCTAACCCTAACCCTAACCCTAACCCTAACCCTAACCCTAACCCTAACCCTAACCCTAACCCTAACCCTAACCCTAACCCTAACCCTAACCCTAACCCTAACCCTAACCCTAACCCTAACCCTAACCCTAACCCTAACCCTAACCCTAACCCTAACCCTAACCCTAACCCTAACCCTAACCCTAACCCTAACCCTAACCCTAACCCTTACCCTAACCCTAACCCTAACCCTAACCCTAACCCTAACCCTAACCCTAACCCTAACCCTAACCCTAACCCTAACCCTAACCCTAACCCTAACCCTAACCCTAACCCTAACCCTAACCCTAACCCTAACCCTAACCCTAACCCTAACCCTAACCCTAACCCTAACCCTAACCCTAACCCTAACCCTAACCCTAACCCTAACCCTAACCCTAACCCTAACCCTAACCCTAACCCTAACCCTAACCCTACCCTAACCCTAACCCTAACCCTAACCCTAACCCTAACCCTAACCCTAACCCTAACCCTAACCCTAACCCTAACCCTAACCCTAACCCTAACCCTAACCCTAACCCTAACCCTAACCCTTACCCTAACCCTAACCCTAACCCTAACCCTAACCCTAACCCTAACCCTAACCCTAACCCTAACCCTAACCCTAACCCTAACCCTAACCCTAACCCTAACCCTAACCCTAACCCTAACCCTAACCCTAACCCTAACCCTAACCCTAACCCTAACCCTAACCCTAACCCTAACCCTAACCCTAACCCTAACCCTAACCCTAACCCTAACCCTAACCCTAACCCTAACCCTAACCCTAACCCTAACCCTAACCCTAACCCTAACCCTAACCCTAACCCTAACCCTAACCCTAACCCTAACCCTAACCCTAACCCTAACCCTAACCCTTAACCCTAACCCTAACCCTAACCCTAACCCTAACCCTAACCCTAACCCTAACCCTAACCCTAACCCTAACCCTAACCCTAACCCTAACCCTAACCCTAACCCTAACCCTAACCCTAACCCTAACCCTAACCCTAACCCTAACCCTAACCCTAACCCTAACCCTAACCCTAACCCTAACCCTAACCCTAACCCTAACCCTAACCCTAACCCTAACCCTAACCCTAACCCTAACCCTAACCCTAACCCTAACCCTAACCCTAACCCTAACCCTAACCCTAACCCTAACCCTAACCCTAACCCTAACCCTAACCCTAACCCTAACCCTAACCCTAACCCTAACCCTAACCCTAACCCTTACCCTAACCCTAACCCTAACCCTAACCCTAACCCTAACCCTAACCCTAACCCTAACCCTAACCCTAACCCTAACCCTAACCCTAACCCTAACCCTAACCCTAACCCTAACCCTAACCCTAACCCTAACCCTTAACCCTAACCCTAACCCTAACCCTAACCCTAACCCTAACCCTAACCCTAACCCTTACCCTAACCCTAACCCTAACCCTAACCCTAACCCTAACCCTAACCCTAACCCTAACCCTAACCCTAACCCTAACCCTAACCCTAACCCTTACCCTAACCCTAACCCTAACCCTAACCCTAACCCTAACCCTACCCTAACCCTAACCCTAACCCTAACCCTAACCCTAACCCTACCCTAACCCTAACCCTAACCCTAACCCTAACCCTAACCCTAACCCTAACCCTAACCCTAACCCTAACCCTAACCCTAACCCTAACCCTAACCCTAACCCTAACCCTAACCCTAACCCTAACCCTAACCCTAACCCTAACCCTAACCCTAACCCTAACCCTAACCCTAACCCTAACCCTAACCCTAACCCTTACCCTAACCCTAACCCTAACCCTTACCCTAACCCTAACCCTAACCCTAACCCTAACCCTAACTCTAAACCTAACCCTTACCCTAACCCTAACCCTAACCCTAACCCTAACCCTAACCCTAACCCTAACCCTAACCCTAACCCTAACCCTAACCCTAACCCTAACCCTAACCCTAACCCTAACCCTAACCCTAACCCTAACCCTAACCCTAACCCTAACCCTAACCCTAACCCTAACCCTAACCCTAACCCTAACCCTAACCCTAACCCTAACCCTAACCCTAACCCTAACCCTAACCCTAACCCTAACCCTAACCCTAACCCTAACCCTAACCCTAACCCTAACCCTAACCCTAACCCTACCCTAACCCTAACCCTAACCCTAACCCTTACCCTAACCCTAACCCTAACCCTAACCCTACCCTAACCCTAACCCTAACCCTAACCCTAACCCTAACCCTAACCCTAACCCTAACCCTAACCCTAACCCTAACCCTAACCCTAACCCTAACCCTAACCCTAACCCTAACCCTAACCCTAACCCTAACCCTAACCCTAACCCTAACCCTAACCCTAACCCTAACCCTAACCCTAACCCTAACCCTAACCCTAACCCTAACCCTTACCCTAACCCTAACCCTAACCCTTACCCTAACCCTAACCCTAACCCTAACCCTAACCCTAACCCTAACCCTAACCCTAACCCTAACCCTAACCCTAACCCTAACCCTAACCCTAACCCTAACCCTAACCCTAACCCTAACCCTAACCCTAACCCTAACCCTAACCCTAACCCTTACCCTAACCCTAACCCTAACCCTAACCCTAACCCTAACCCTAACCCTAACCCTAACCCTAACCCTAACCCTAACCCTAACCCTAACCCTAACCCTAACCCTAACCCTAACCCTAACCCTAACCCTAACCCTAACCCTAACCCTAACCCTAACCCTAACCCTAACCCTAACCCTAACCCTAACCCTAACCCTAACCCTAACCCTAACCCTAACCCTAACCCTAACCCTTACCCTAACCCTAACCCTAACCCTAACCCTAACCCTAACCCTAACCCTAACCCTAACCCTAACCC